>NW_027206951.1:0-106000 GCF_032191515.1 Phaenicophaeus curvirostris | reverse complement strand
TTACCTTGACCTAACTTACTTAGACTTACCTTGACCTAACTTACTTAGACTTACCTTAACTTCACTTACCTCAACTTAAGTAAACTTAACTTAACTTAACTAACCTTACCTTAACTTTACTTACCTTAACTAAATTTATCTTACCCTTACTAACATTAACTTCTCTTACCTTAACTTACCTAAACTTACCTTATACTTAACTTAACTTACTTTACCTTAACTTATCTTACCTTAACCTAAATTACCTTAACTTACCGTAACTTACCTTAACTTAACTTATATTAACTTTCCTTTAGCTACCGTAACTTACCTTAACTAAACTTACCTTAACTTACCTTTCCTTAACTTACCTTAACTTTCCTTATCTTAACATAACTTATCTAACCTTAACTTACTTATCTTAATTTACCTTAACTTAACTTACCTCAACTTAACTTCCCTTAACTTAAACTTAACTTACCTTAACTTCCCTTAACATAACTTACCTTAACTTAACTTAATTTAACTTAACTTAACTTACTTTACCTTAACTTAACTTATCTTACCTTAAATTACCTTAACTTATCTTACCTTAACTTACCTTAACTCACCTTACCTTAACTAAACTTTCTTTAACTTACATTGCCTTGCCTTAACTTACCTTAACTTACCTTCACTTAACTTAACTTACCTTAACTTAACTTACCTTAACTTTACTTCACTTACCTTAACTTTACTTACCTTACCTTAACTTAACTTAACTTAACTTACCTTACCTTTACTTAACTTAAACTAACTCACCTTAATTTACCTTATCTTAAGTTACCTTAACTTACCTTGCCTTAACTTACCTGAACTTAACTTACCTTTCCTTAACTTCTCTTGCCTTAACTTTACTTAACTTACCTTAACTTAACTTACCTTTACTTAACTTACCTTAACTTACATTAACTTAACTTACCTTCACTTACCTTGTCTTACCTTACCTTACCTTAACTTAACTTAACATAACTTAATATAACTTAACTTAACTTAACTTAACTTAACTTACCTTTCCTTAACTTAACTTAATTAACGTTAACTAATCTTAACTTACCTTAGTTTTACTTAACTTACCTTATCTTGCCTTAACTAAACATACCTTAACTTACCTTGCCTTCCCTTAACTTACCTTAACTTACCTTGCCTTAACAAAATTTACCATAACTTACCTTACCTTACATAACTTAACTTACCTTCACTTGCCTTACCTTAACTTCTCTTATCTTAACTTAACTTACCTTAACTGAACTTACCTTTACTTAACTTACCTTAACTTACATTAACTTAACTTACCTTCACTTACCTTGTCTTACCTTACCTTAACTTAACTTAACATAACTTATCTTACCTTTACCTAACTTAATGTATCTTACCTTTCCTTAACTTAACTTAATTAACGTTAACTAATATTAACTTACCTTAGTTTTACTTACCGTAACTTAACTTACCTTAACTTATCTTGCCTTAACTAAACATACCTTAACTTACCTTGACTTCCCTTAACTTCCCTTAACTTACCTTGCCTTAACTAAATTTACCTTAACTTAACTTAACTTTACTTACCTAACCTTACATAACTTAACTTACCTTAACTTACCTTACCTTAACTTCTCTTACCTTAACTTTACTTAACTTACCTTAACTTAACTTACCTTTACTTAACTTACCTTAACTTACGTTAACTTAACTTACCTTCACTTACCTTGTCTTACCTTACCTTACCTTAACATAACTGAATCTTGACCCTGACCCCTGACCCTGACCCCTGACCCCTGACCCATGAACCCTGACCTCTGACCCGCTGACCCATGACCCTTGACCCCGACCTCTGACACTTGACTCTGACCCCTGACCCATGACCCTGACCGCTTACCCATGACCCCCGATCCTGACCCCTTACCCATGACTCCCGACCCCTGACCCCTGACCTCTGACCTCTGAACCCATACCCTGACCTCTGACCCCTGACCCCTGACCACTCACCCTGACCCCGACGCTGACCCCTAACCCCTGAACATCACTCTGACCCCTGACCCCTGACCCTGACCCCTTATCCATGACACCCAACCCCTGACCCCTGACCCTGACCCTTACCCACTGACTTCTGACCTCTGACCCTGAGCTCTGACCCCTGACCTCTGAACAATGACCCCTGACATATGAACTCTGACCCCGACCCCTTATCTGACCTCTGACCCCTTATCTCTGACCCGTGACCCATGACTCCTGACCCCTGACCTCCGAACCCTGACACCTGACCTCTGACCCAGACCTCTGAACCCTGACCCGTAACCTCTGACCCCTGACCCATGACCCCTGACCCCTGACCTCTGACCCTTGAATCTGACACCTGACACATGACCTCTGGCCTCTGAACCCTGACCCTGACCTCTGACCCATGATCCCTGACCTCTGACCCTTGACCCTGACCTCTGAACCCTGACACTTGACCTCCGACCCCTGACCTTTGACCTCTGACCTCTGACCTCTGACCTCTGACCTCTGACCCTGAGATCTGATCTGAACCTGACCTCTGAACTCTGACCCCTGACACCTGACCGCTGACCCCTGACCTCTGACCTCTTACCTCCGACCCCTAACACCTGACCTCTGACCCCTGACCCCGACCTATGACCCTGACCCCTGAACTATGACCTCTGAACCCTGACCCCTGACCCATGGCCCCTGACCTCTGACCCTTGACTCTGACCCCTGACCCCTGACCCTGAACACTTACCCATAACCCCCGACCCCTGACCCCTGACCTCTGACCTCTGAACCCTTACCCTGACCCCTGACCCCTGACCCCTCACCCTGACCCCGACCCCAACCCCTAACACCTTAACATAACCCTGACCCCTGACACATGACATTGACCCCTGACCCCTGACCTCTTACCCCTGACCCTGACCTCTGACCACTGACTCCTGACCCTGAACCCTGACACTGACCCCTGACCCATGACCCCTGTCCTCTGACCCTTGACTCCGACCACTGACCCCTGACCCATGACCCCTGACCTCTGACCCCTGACCCTGACCCCTTACCCATGACCCCAACCCCTGACCCCTGAACATAACCCTTACTCCGTGACCTATGACCCCTGACCCCTGAACTCTGACCTCTGATCCTGACCTCTGATCCTTGACACCAGACCTCTGACCTCTGAACCCTGACCCTGACCTCTGATTCATGATCCCTGACACTTGACCTCTGAACCCTGACCTCTGACACCTGACCTCTGACCCCTGACCTCTGACCCTGAGCTATGCCCCCTGACCCTGACCTCTGACCTCTGACCCCTGACCTCTGAACATCTGAACCCTGACCTCTGACCCCTGACCCCTGACCCCCGACCTCTGAACCATGACCCCTGACCCCGACCATTGACCTCTGACCCCTGACCTCTGAACCCTGAACTCTGACCCCCGACCCCTGACCCCTGACCTCTGACCTCTGACCCATGACCCAAGACTTCTGAATTCCGACCCCTGACACCTGACCTCTTACCCCTGATCTCTGACCCATGACCCTGACCTCTGACCACTGACCCTGACCTCTTTAACCTGACACTTGACCTCTTACCCCTGACCCATGACCTCTGTCCTCTGACCCTGAGCTATGACCCCTGACCTCTGACCTCAGAAACCTGACCTCTGAACCCTGACCCTCTGACCTATGACCCCCGACTTATGACCCATGACCCCTGACCTCTGACCTCTGACCTCCGACCTCTGACCTCTAACCCTGACCCCCTGACCCTGACCCATGACACCTGGCCCTCACCCCTGACTTCTGACCTCCGACCCCGACACCTGACCTCTGGCCCCTGACCCTGACCTTTGACCCTGATCCCTGAACTCCTGACCCCTGACCCCTGACCAATGACCCCTGACCTCTGTCCCCTGACCCTGACCCCTGACCCCTGACACCCGACCCCTGACCTCTTACCCCTGGCCCTGACCACTGACCTATGACCTCTGACCCCTGACCCATGACCCATGACCCCTGACCTCTGGCCTCTGACCTCACACCCCTGACACCTGACCTCTGACCCCTGACCCTGACCTATTACCATGACCCCTGACCCCCTTACCCCTGACCCCTTACCCCTGACCTCTGAACTCTGAACCCTGACCTCTGACCCCTGACCCATGACCCCTGACCCCTGACCTCTGAAGGTTGACTCTGACCCCTGACCCCTGACACTGACAATTTACCCATGACCCCCGACCCCTGACCCCTGACCTCTTACCTCTGAACACTTACCCTGACCCCTGACCTCTGACCCCTCACCCTGACCCCGACCCTGACCCCTAACCCCTGAACATCACCCTGACCCCTGACCTCTGGCCCCTGACTCCTGACCCTGACCCTAACCCTTGACAATGACCCCTGACCCCTCACCCTGACCCCTCACCCTGACCCGTAACCCCAGACTGTGTCCCTGACCCCTGACCCCTGAACCTAACCCCTCACACTTACCCTGACCCTGGACCCTTAAACCTGACCCCTGACCCCTGACCCTGACCCCTGACCCCTGACCCTGACCACTGACCCTGACCCTGACCCCTAACCCCTGACTCTGACCCGTAAACCCTGACCGTGACCCTGACCCCGACCCCTGACCCCTGACCCTGAACCCTGACCCTGACCCCTGACCTTTGACCCGTGACCCCTGACCACCAACCCCTGACACCTGACCTCTGACCTCTGACCTCTAAACCGTGCTCCCTGACATCTGACCACTGACCCTGACCTCTTTATCCCTGACACTTGACCTCTGACCCCTGACCTCTGACCCCTGACCCCTGACCTTGACCCCTGACTTCTGATCTCTGAACCCTTACCCTGACCTCTAAACCCTGACCTCTGACCCCCGACCCCTGACCCCTGACCTCTGACCCCTGATCTCTGACCCATGATCCCTGTCCTCTGACCACTGACCCTGACCTCTTAACCCTGACACTTGACCTCTGACACCTGACCCCGACCTCTGTCCTCTGACCCTGAGCTCTGACCCCTGACCTCTGACCCCTGAAACCTGACCTCTGACCCTTGACTCTGATTCCAGACCCTGACCCACGACCTCTGACCTCTGAACCATTACCCTGACCTCTGACCCCTGACTCCTAAACCCTGACCCCTCACCCTGACCACTGACCCTGACCCTGACCCCTGACCTCTGACCCGTAACCCCTGACCGTGACCCTGAACCCTGACCCCGAACCCTGACCCTGAACCCTGACCCTGACCCCTGACCTATGACCCCTGACCTCCGACACCTGACACCTGACCTCTGACCCCTGACCTATGAACCCTGACCCCTAACCTCTGGCCCCTGACCCTTGACCCCTGATCTCTGACCATTGACTCTGACCCCTGACCCTGACCGCTTACCCATGGCCCCTGACCCCTGATCTCTGACCTCTGAACCCTTACCCTGACCTCTGACCCATGACCCCTGACCCCTCACCCAGACCCCGACCCCGACCCCTAATCCCTGAACATCACTCTGACCACTGACCCCTGACCCCTGACCCTGACCCCTGACCCCTGACCTCTGACCCTGTCCCCTGACCCTGTCCACTGACCCCTGACCCCTGACCTCTGACCGTGAGCTCTGAACCCTGACCTCTGACTTCTGACCCTGACCTCTGACCACTGACTCCTGACCCGGACCCTGACCCTTGACACTGACCCCTGACCCATGACCCCTGACCCCTGACCCCTGACATCTGACCCTTGACTCTGACCCCTGACCCATGACCCCTGACCTCTTACCCCTGACCCTGACCCCTTAACCATGACACCCAAGCCCTGACCCCTGACCCTGACCCTTACTCCCTGACCTATGACCCCTGACCTATGACCTCTGACCCCTGACCTCTGACATCTGACCTCTGACCCTAAACTCTGATCCCTGACACCTGACCTCTGACCTCTGAACCCTGACCCCGACCTCTGATTCATGATCCCTGACACTTGACCTCTGACCCCTCACCTCTGAACCCTGACCCCTGACCCTGAATTCTGACCCCTGACCCTGACCTCTGACCCCTGACCTCTGACATCTGAGCCCTGACCTCTGACCCCTGACCCCTGACTTCTGACCTACGACCCCTGACACCTGACCTCTGGGCCCTGACCCTTACCTATGACCCTGTACCGTGACCCCTTGACCCCTGACCTCTAACCGCTGACCCATGACCCCGACCCCTGACCTCTGACCCTTGACTCTGACCCCTGACCCCTGACCCTGACCCCTTACCCATGACCCCTGACCCCGACCCCGACCTCTGACCCCTTACCCTGACCTCTGACCCCTGACCCCTGACCCCTCACCCCGACGCCGACCCTGACCCCTAACCCCTGAACATCACCCTGACCCCTGACCCTGACCCCTTACCCATGACCCCCAACCCCTGACAACTGACCCTGACACTTACCCCGACCTCTGACCCCTGAGCCATGACCTCTGACTCATGACCTATGACCCTGACCTCTGACCCCAACACCTGACCTCTGACCCCTGAACTCTGAACCCTGACCCCTAACCTCTGGCCCCTGACCCCTGACCCCTGACCTCTGACCCTTGAATCTGACCCCTGACCTCCGACCCCTGACACCTGACCCCTGACCTCTGACCATTGACTCTGACCCCTGACCCCTGACCCTGACTGCTTACCCATGACCCCCGACCCCTGACCCCTGACCTCTGAACCCTTACCCTTACCTCTGACCCATGACCCCTAACCCCTCACCCTGACCCCGACCCCGAGCCCTAACCACTGAACATCACCCTGACCACTGACCCCTGACCCCTGACCTCTGACCCTGTCCCCTGACCCTGTCCCCTGACCCCTGACCTCTGACCGTGAGCTCTGAACCCTGACCTCTGACCCCTGGCCCTGACCTCTGACCACTGACTCCTGACCCTGACCCTGAACCTTGACACTGACCCCTGAACCATGACCTCTGAACACTGACCTCTGACCCTTGACTCTCACCCCTGAACCCTGACCCCTGACCTCTGACGCCTGACCCCTTACCCATGAACCCCAAGCCCAGACACCTGACCCTGACCCTTACTCCCTGACCTATGACCCCTGACCTATGACCTCTGACCCCTGACCTCTGACACCTGACCTCTGACCCATGATCCCAAACACCTGACCCCTGACACCTGACCTCTGACCTCTGAAACCTGACCCCAACCTCTGATTCATGATCCCTGACACTTGACCTCTGACCCCTGACCTCTGACCCTAAACTCTGACCCCTGACACCTGACCTCTGAACCCTGACCACGACCTCTGATTCATGATCCCTGACACTTGAACTGTGACCCCTGACCTCTGACCCCTGACCTCTGACCCTGAACTCTGACCCCTGACCCTGACCTCTGACCTCTGGACCCTGACCTCTGACCCCTGACCCCTGACCTCTGACCTACGACCCCTGACACCTGACCTCTGGCCCCTGACCCTGACCTATGACCCTGTACCCTGACCCCTGACCACTGACCTCCGACACCTGACACCTGACCTCTGACCCCTGACCCCTGACCTCCGACCCCTGACACCTGACCTCTGACCCCTGACTTCTGCCCTCTAACCCTGACCCCTCACCCTGACCCATGACCCCTGACCCCTGGCGCTGACCCCTGACCTCTGACCCCTGACCCATGACCCCTGACACATGACCCCTGGCCCTGACCCTTTACCTCTGACCCATGACCCCTGACCCTTGACACCTGACTTCTGACCCCTGACCCTGACCTATGACACTTACACCTGACCCACTGACCCCTGACCTCAGACCCCTGAACCCTGACCTCAGACCCCTGAACCCTGACCCCCACCCCTGACCCCTGACCTGTGACCTCTGACCCATGACCCATGACCCCTGACCCCTGACCTCCGACCCCTGACACCTGGCCTCTGACCCCTGATCTCTGACCCATTATCCCTAACCTCTGACCTCTGACGACTGACACTGACCTCTTAACCCTGACACTTGACCTCTGAACCCTGACCCCTGAAACCTGACCTCTGAACCCTGACCCCCTGACCTATGACCCCTGACTTATGACCCATGACCCCTGACCTCTGACCTCCGACCCCTGACCTCTAACCCTGACCCCCTGACCCTGACCCTGACCCCTGACCCATGACCCCTGACCCTGACCCCTGACCTCTGACATCCGACCCCCGACACCTGAACTCTGGCCCCTGACCCTGACTTATGACCCTGATCCCTGACCCCGTGACCCCTGACCCCTGATCTCTGACCCCTGACCCCTGACCCCCAACCCCTGGCAACTGACTCTGACCCTTACCCCGACCTCTGACCCCTGACCACTGACCCCTGAGCACTGACCTCCGACACCTGACACCTGACCTCTGACCCCTGACCCATGACCCCTGACTTCTGACCTCCGACCCCTGACACCAGACCTCTGACCCCTGACTTCTGACCTCTAGCCCCTGACCCTGACCCTGACCCCTTACCCATGAACCCCGACCCCTGACACCTGACCTCTGACCCCTGACCTCTGACCTCTTACCCTGAACCCTGACCCTGACCCATGACCCCTGACCCCTGAACTCTGCCCCATGGCGCTGACCCCTGACCTCTGACCCCTGACCCATGACCCCTGACCCCTGGCCCTGACCCATGACCTCTGACCCATGACCCATGACCCCGACCTCTGACATACGACCCCTTAAACCTGACCTCTGACCCCTGACCCTGACCAATGACACTTACCCCTGACCCCCTGACCCCTGACCTCTGACCTCTGAACGCTGACCCCTGACCCCTGACCCATGACCCCTGACCCTGACCCCTGACCTCTGACCTCTGAACCCTTACGCTGACCTCTGAACCCTGACCTCTGACCCCTGACCCCTGATATATGACCTCTGACCCCCGACCCCTGACCTCTGACACATGATCCCTGACCCCGACTCTTGACCTCTGACCCCTGACCTCTGAATCCTGACCTCTGATCACCGACCCCTGACCCCTGACCTCTGACACAGGACCCATGACCCATGACCCATGACCACTGTCCTCTGACCCCTGACACCTGACCTCTGACCCATGACCCCTGACACCTGACCTCTGACCTCCGACACCCGACACCTGACCTCTGGCCCCTGACCCTGACCTATGACCCTGATCCCTGACCCCCTGAACCTCTGACCCCTGACCCTGACCCATGACCTCTGACCCCCAACCCCCAAACCCTGACCTCTTACCCCTGGCCCTGAACCCTGACCTATGACCTCTGACCCCTGAACCATGACCCCTGACCCCTGATCTCTGACCTCCAACCCCTGACCCCTGACCTCTGACCCCTGACCCTGACCCATGACCCCTGACCCCCAACCCCAAACCCCTAACCTCTTACCCCTGCCCTGACCCCTGACCTATGACCTCTGACCCCGACCCATGGATTCTGACCCCTGACCTCTGACACTGTCCCCTGACCCCTGACCTCTGACCTCTGAAGCCTTATCCTGACCCCTTACCCTGACCCCTGACCCTGACCCATGACCCCTGACCCTTGGCCTCTGACATACGACCCCTTACACCTGACCTCTGACCCCTGACCCTGACCTATGACACTTACCCCGACCCCCTGACCCCTGACCCCTGACCTCTGAACCCTGACCTCTGAACCCTGACCCCTGACCCATGACCCCTGACCCCGACCCTGACCCCTGACCTCTGACCTCTGAACCCTTACCCTGACCTCTGACCCATGACCCCTGATCTATGAACTCTGACCCCCGACCCCTGACCCCTGACCTCTGACCTCTGACCCATGACCCATAACCCCTGACCTCCGACACCTGACACCTCACCTCTGACCCATGACCACTGACACCTGACCTCTGACCCCTGACCCATGACCCCTGACCCCTGACCCCTGACCTCCGACTCCTGACACCTCACCTCTGACCCATGACCACTGACACCTGACCCTGACCTATTACCATGACCCCTGACCCCCTTACCCCTGACCCCTTACCCCTGACCTCTGAACTCTGAACCCTGACCTCTGACCCCTGACCCATGACCCCTGACCCCTGACCTCTGAAGGTTGACTCTGACCCCTGACCCCTGACACTGACAATTTACCCATGACCCCCGACCCCTGACCCCTGACCTCTTACCTCTGAACACTTACCCTGACCCCTGACCTCTGACCCCTCACCCTGACCCCGACCCTGACCCCTAACCCCTGAACATCACCCTGACCCCTGACCTCTGGCCCCTGACTCCTGACCCTGACCCTAACCCTTGACAATGACCCCTGACCCCTCACCCTGACCCCTCACCCTGACCCGTAACCCCAGACTGTGTCCCTGACCCCTGACCCCTGAACCTAACCCCTCACACTTACCCTGACCCTGGACCCTTAAACCTGACCCCTGACCCCTGACCCTGACCCCTGACCCCTGACCCTGACCACTGACCCTGACCCTGACCCCTAACCCCTGACTCTGACCCGTAAACCCTGACCGTGACCCTGACCCCGACCCCTGACCCCTGACCCCTGACCCTGAACCCTGACCCTGACCCCTGACCTATGACCCGTGACCCCTGACCACCAACCCCTGACACCTGACCTCTGACCTCTGACCTCTAAACCGTGCTCCCTGACATCTGACCACTGACCCTGACCTCTTTAACCCTGACACTTGACCTCTGACCCCTGACCTCTGACCCCGACCCCTGACCTTGACCCCTGACTTCTGATCTCTGAACCCTTACCCTGACCTCTAAACCCTGACCTCTGACCCCCGACCCCTGACCCCTGACCTCTGACCCCTGATCTCTGACCCATGATCCCTGTCCTCTGACCACTGACCCTGACCTCTTAACCCTGACACTTGACCTCTGACACCTGACCCCGACCTCTGTCCTCTGACCCTGAGCTCTGACTCCTGACCTCTGACCCCTGAAACCTGACCTCTGACCCTTGACTCTGATTCCAGACCCTGACCCACGACCTCTGACCTCTGAACCATTACCCTGACCTCTGACCCCTGACTCCTAAACCCTGACCCCTCACCCTGACCACTGACCCTGACCCTGACCCCTGACCTCTGACCCGTAACCCCTGACCGTGACCCTGAACCCTGACCCCGAACCCTGACCCTGAACCCTGACCCTGACCCCTGACCTATGACCCCTGACCTCCGACACCTGACACCTGACCTCTGACCCCTGACCTATGAACCCTGACCCCTAACCTCTGGCCCCTGACCCTTGACCCCTGATCTCTGACCATTGACTCTGACCCCTGACCCTGACCGCTTACCCATGGCCCCTGACCCCTGATCTCTGACCTCTGAACCCTTACCCTGACCTCTGACCCATGACCCCTGACCCCTCACCCAGACCCCGACCCCGACCCCTAATCCCTGAACATCACTCTGACCACTGACCCCTGACCCCTGACCCTGACCCCTGACCCCTGACCTCTGACCCTGTCCCCTGACCCTGTCCACTGACCCCTGACCCCTGACCTCTGACCGTGAGCTCTGAACCCTGACCTCTGACTTCTGACCCTGACCTCTGACCACTGACTCCTGACCCGGACCCTGACCCTTGACACTGACCCCTGACCCATGACCCCTGACCCCTGACCCCTGACATCTGACCCTTGACTCTGACCCCTGACCCATGACCCCTGACCTCTTACCCCTGACCCTGACCCCTTAACCATGACACCCAAGCCCTGACCCCTGACCCTGACCCTTACTCCCTGACCTATGACCCCTGACCTATGACCTCTGAACCCTGACCTCTGACCCCTGACCCCTGATATATGACCTCTGACCCCCCGACCCCTGACCTCTGACACATGATCCCTGACCCCGACTCTTGACCTCTGACCCCTGACCTCTGAATCCTGACCTCTGATCCCCGACCCCTGACCCCTGACCTCTGACACAGGACCCATGACCCATGACCCATGACCACTGTCCTCTGACCCCTGACACCTGACCTCTGACCCATGACCCCTGACACCTGACCTCTGACCTCCGACACCCGACACCTGACCTCTGGCCCCTGACCCTGACCTATGACCCTGATCCCTGACCCCCTGAACCTCTGACCCCTGACCCTGACCCATGACCTCTGACCCCCAACCCCCAAACCCTGACCTCTTACCCCTGGCCCTGAACCCTGACCTATGACCTCTGACCCCTGAACCATGACCCCTGACCCCTGATCTCTGACCTCCAACCCCTGACCCCTGACCTCTGACCCCTGACCCTGACCCATGACCCCTGACCCCCAACCCCAAACCCCTAACCTCTTACCCCTGCCCTGACCCCTGACCTATGACCTCTGACCCCGACCCATGGATTCTGACCCCTGACCTCTGACACTGTCCCCTGACCCCTGACCTCTGACCTCTGAAGCCTTATCCTGACCCCTTACCCTGACCCCTGACCCTGACCCATGACCCCTGACCCTTGGCCTCTGACATACGACCCCTTACACCTGACCTCTGACCCCTGACCCTGACCTATGACACTTACCCCGACCCCCTGACCCCTGACCCCTGACCTCTGAACCCTGACCTCTGAACCCTGACCCCTGACCCATGACCCCTGACCCCTGACCCCGACCCTGACCCCTGACCTCTGACCTCTGAACCCTTACCCTGACCTCTGAACCCTGACCTCTGACCCATGACCCCTGATCTATGAACTCTGACCCCCGACCCCTGACCCCTGACCTCTGACCTCTGACCCATGACCCATAACCCCTGACCTCCGACACCTGACACCTCACCTCTGACCCATGACCACTGACACCTGACCTCTGACCCCTGACCCATGACCCCTGACCCCTGACCCCTGACCTCCGACTCCTGACACCTCACCTCTGACCCATGACCACTGACACCTGACCCTGACCTATTACCATGACCCCTGACCCCCTTACCCCTGACCCCTTACCCCTGACCTCTGAACTCTGAACCCTGACCTCTGACCCCTGACCCATGACCCCTGACCCCTGACCTCTGAAGGTTGACTCTGACCCCTGACCCCTGACCTCTGAACCCTGACCACGACCTCTGATTCATGATCCCTGACACTTGAACTGTGACCCCTGACCTCTGACCCCTCACCCTGACCCCGACCCTGACCCCTAACCCCTGAACATCACCCTGACCCCTGACCTCTGGCCCCTGACTCCTGACCCTGACCCTAACCCTTGACAATGACCCCTGACCCTTCACCCTGACCCCTCACCCTGACCCGTAACCCCAGACTGTGTCCCTGACCCCTGACCCCTGAACCTAACCCCTCACACTTACCCTGACCCTGGACCCTTAAACCTGACCCCTGACCCCTGACCCTGACCCCTGACCCCTGACCCTGACCACTGACCCTGACCCTGACCCCTAACCCCTGACTCTGACCCGTAAACCCTGACCGTGACCCTGACCCCGACCCCTGACCCCTGACCCTGAACCCTGACCCTGACCCCTGACCTTTGACCCGTGACCCCTGACCACCAACCCCTGACACCTGACCTCTGACCTCTGACCTCTAAACCGTGCTCCCTGACATCTGACCACTGACCCTGACCTCTTTATCCCTGACACTTGACCTCTGACCCCTGACCTCTGACCCCTGACCCCTGACCTTGACCCCTGACTTCTGATCTCTGAACCCTTACCCTGACCTCTAAACCCTGACCTCTGACCCCCGACCCCTGACCCCTGACCTCTGACCCCTGATCTCTGACCCATGATCCCTGTCCTCTGACCACTGACCCTGACCTCTTAACCCTGACACTTGACCTCTGACACCTGACCCCGACCTCTGTCCTCTGACCCTGAGCTCTGACTCCTGACCTCTGACCCCTGAAACCTGACCTCTGACCCTTGACTCTGATTCCAGACCCTGACCCACGACCTCTGACCTCTGAACCCTTACCCTGACCTCTGACCCATGACCCCTGACCCCTCACCCAGACCCCGACCCCGACCCCTAATCCCTGAACATCACTCTGACCACTGACCCCTGACCCCTGACCCTGACCCCTGACCCCTGACCTCTGACCCTGTCCCCTGACCCTGTCAACTGACCCCTGACCCCTGACCTCTGACCGTGAGCTCTGAACCCTGACCTCTGACTTCTGACCCTGACCTCTGACCACTGACTCCTGACCCGGACCCTGACCCTTGACACTGACCCCTGACCCATGACCCCTGACCCCTGACCCCTGACATCTGACCCTTGACTCTGACCCCTGACCCATGACCCCTGACCTCTTACCCCTGACCCTGACCCCTTAACCATGACACCCAAGCCCTGACCCCTGACCCTGACCCTTACTCCCTGACCTATGACCCCTGACCTATGACCTCTGACCCCTGACCTCTGACATCTGACCTCTGACCCTAAACTCTGATCCCTGACACCTGACCTCTGACCTCTGAACCCTGACCCCGACCTCTGATTCATGATCCCTGACACTTGACCTCTGACCCCTCACCTCTGAACCCTGACCCCTGACCCTGAATTCTGACCCCTGACCCTGACCTCTGACCCCTGACCTCTGACATCTGAGCCCTGACCTCTGACCCCTGACCCCTGACTTCTGACCTACGACCCCTGACACCTGACCTCTGGGCCCTGACCCTTACCTATGACCCTTTACCGTGACCCCTTGACCCCTGACCTCTAACCGCTGACCCATGACCCCGACCCCTGACCTCTGACCCTTGACTCTGACCCCTGACCCCTGACCCTGACCCCTTACCCATGACCCCTGACCCCGACCCCGACCTCTGACCCCTTACCCTGACCTCTGACCCCTGACCCCTGACCCCTCACCCCGACGCCGACCCTGACCCCTAACCCCTGAACATCACCCTGACCCCTGACCCTGACCCCTTACCCATGACCCCCAACCCCTGACAACTGACCCTGACACTTACCCCGACCTCTGACCCCTGAGCCATGACCTCTGACTCATGACCTATGACCCTGACCTCTGACCCCAACACCTGACCTCTGACCCCTGAACTCTGAACCCTGACCCCTAACCTCTGGCCCCTGACCCCTGACCCCTGACCTCTGACCCTTGAATCTGACCCCTGACCTCCGACCCCTGACACCTGACCCCTGACCTCTGACCATTGACTCTGACCCCTGACCCCTGACCCTGACTGCTTACCCATGACCCCCGACCCCTGACCCCTGACCTCTGAACCCTTACCCTTACCTCTGACCCATGACCCCTAACCCCTCACCCTGACCCCGACCCCGAGCCCTAACCACTGAACATCACCCTGACCACTGACCCCTGACCCTGACCCCTGACCCCTGACCTCTGACCCTGTCCCCTGACCCTGTCCCCTGACCCCTGACCTCTGACCGTGAGCTCTGAACCCTGACCTCTGACCCCTGGCCCTGACCTCTGACCACTGACTCCTGACCCTGACCCTGAACCTTGACACTGACCCCTGAACCATGACCTCTGAACACTGACCTCTGACCCTTGACTCTCACCCCTGAACCCTGACCCCTGACCTCTGACGCCTGACCCCTTACCCATGAACCCCAAGCCCAGACACCTGACCCTGACCCTTACTCCCTGACCTATGACCCCTGACCTATGACCTCTGACCCCTGACCTCTGACACCTGACCTCTGACCCATGATCCCAAACACCTGACCCCTGACACCTGACCTCTGACCTCTGAAACCTGACCCCAACCTCTGATTCATGATCCCTGACACTTGACCTCTGACCCCTGACCTCTGACCCTAAACTCTGACCCCTGACACCTGACCTCTGAACCCTGACCACGACCTCTGATTCATGATCCCTGACACTTGAACTGTGACCCCTGACCTCTGACCCCTGACCTCTGACCCTGAACTCTGACCCCTGACCCTGACCTCTGACCTCTGAACCCTGACCTCTGACCCCTGACCCCTGACCTCTGACCTACGACCCCTGACACCTGACCTCTGGCCCCTGACCCTGACCTATGACCCTGTACCCTGACCCCTGACCACTGACCTCCGACACCTGACACCTGACCTCTGACCCCTGACCCCTGACCTCCGACCCCTGACACCTGACCTCTGACCCCTGACTTCTGCCCTCTAACCCTGACCCCTCACCCTGACCCATGACCCCTGACCCCTGACCCCTGGCGCTGACCCCTGACCTCTGACCCCTGACCCATGACCCCTGACACATGACCCCTGGCCCTGACCCTTTACCTCTGACCCATGACCCCTGACCCTTGACACCTGACTTCTGACCCCTGACCCTGACCTATGACACTTACACCTGACCCACTGACCCCTGACCTCAGACCCCTGAACCCTGACCTCAGACCCCTGAACCCTGACCCCCACCCCTGACCCCTGACCTGTGACCTCTGACCCATGACCCATGACCCCTGACCCCTGACCTCCGACCCCTGACACCTGGCCTCTGACCCCTGATCTCTGACCCATTATCCCTAACCTCTGACCTCTGACGACTGACACTGACCTCTTAACCCTGACACTTGACCTCTGAACCCTGACCCCTGAAACCTGACCTCTGAACCCTGACCCCCTGACCTATGACCCCTGACTTATGACCCATGACCCCTGACCTCTGACCTCCGACCCCTGACCTCTAACCCTGACCCCCTGACCCTGACCCTGACCCCTGACCCATGACCCCTGACCCTGACCCCTGACCTCTGACATCCGACCCCCGACACCTGAACTCTGGCCCCTGACCCTGACTTATGACCCTGATCCCTGACCCCGTGACCCCTGACCCCTGATCTCTGACCCCTGACCCCTGACCCCCAACCCCTGGCAACTGACCCTGACCCTTACCCCGACCTCTGACCCCTGACCACTGACCCCTGAGCACTGACCTCCGACACCTGACACCTGACCTCTGACCCCTGACCCATGACCCCTGACTTCTGACCTCCGACCCCTGACACCAGACCTCTGACCCCTGACTTCTGACCTCTAGCCCCTGACCCTGACCCTGACCCCTTACCCATGAACCCCGACCCCTGACACCTGACCTCTGACCCCTGACCTCTGACCTCTTACCCTGAACCCTGACCCTGACCCATGACCCCTGACCCCTGAACTCTGCCCCATGGCGCTGACCCCTGACCTCTGACCCCTGACCCGTTACCCCTGACCCCTGGCCCTGACCCATGACCTCTGACCCATGACCCATGACCCCGACCTCTGACATACGACCCCTTAAACCTGACCTCTGACCCCTGACCCTGACCAATGACACTTACCCCTGACCCCCTGACCCCTGACCTCTGACCTCTGAACGCTGACCCCTGACCCCTGACCCATGACCCCTGACCCTGACCCCTGACCTCTGACCTCTGAACCCTTACGCTGACCTCTGAACCCTGACCTCTGACCCCTGACCCCTGATATATGACCTCTGACCCCCGACCCCTGACCTCTGACACATGATCCCTGACCCCGACTCTTGACCTCTGACCCCTGACCTCTGAATCCTGACCTCTGATCCCCGACCCCTGACCCCTGACCTCTGACACAGGACCCATGACCCATGACCCATGACCACTGTCCTCTGACCCCTGACACCTGACCTCTGACCCATGACCCCTGACACCTGACCTCTGACCTCCGACACCCGACACCTGACCTCTGGCCCCTGACCCTGACCTATGACCCTGATCCCTGACCCCCTGAACCTCTGACCCCTGACCCTGACCCATGACCTCTGACCCCCAACCCCCAAACCCTGACCTCTTACCCCTGGCCCTGAACCCTGACCTATGACCTCTGACCCCTGAACCATGACCCCTGACCCCTGATCTCTGACCTCCAACCCCTGACCCCTGACCTCTGACCCCTGACCCTGACCCATGACCCCTGACCCCCAACCCCAAACCCCTAACCTCTTACCCCTGCCCTGACCCCTGACCTATGACCTCTGACCCCGACCCATGGATTCTGACCCCTGACCTCTGACACTGTCCCCTGACCCCTGACCTCTGACCTCTGAAGCCTTATCCTGACCCCTTACCCTGACCCCTGACCCTGACCCATGACCCCTGACCCTTGGCCTCTGACATACGACCCCTTACACCTGACCTCTGACCCCTGACCCTGACCTATGACACTTACCCCGACCCCCTGACCCCTGACCCCTGACCTCTGAACCCTGACCTCTGAACCCTGACCCCTGACCCATGACCCCTGACCCCGACCCTGACCCCTGACCTCTGACCTCTGAACCCTTACCCTGACCTCTGAACCCTGACCTCTGACCCATGACCCCTGATCTATGAACTCTGACCCCCGACCCCTGACCCCTGACCTCTGACCTCTGACCCATGACCCATAACCCCTGACCTCCGACACCTGACACCTCACCTCTGACCCATGACCACTGACACCTGACCTCTGACCCCTGACCCATGACCCCTGACCCCTGACCCCTGACCTCCGACACCTGACACCTCACCTCTGACCCATGACCACTGACACCTGACCTCTGACCCCTGACCCATGACCCCTGACCCCTGACCCCTGACCCATGACCCCTGACCCTGACCCCTGACCTCTGACCTCTGAACCCTTACGCTGACCTCTGAACCCTGATCCCTGACCCCGTGACCCCTGACCCCTGATCTCTGACCCCTGACCCATGACCCCTGACCCCTGACCCCTGACCCCTGACATCTGACCCTTGACTCTGACCCCTGACCCATGACCCCTGACCTCTTACCCCTGACCCTGACCCCTTAACCATGACACCCAAGCCCTGACCCCTGACCCTGACCCTTACTCCCTGACCTATGACCCCTGACCTATGACCTCTGACCCCTGACCTCTGACATCTGACCTCTGACCCTAAACTCTGATCCCTGACACCTGACCTCTGACCTCTGAACCCTGACCCCGACCTCTGATTCATGATCCCTGACACTTGACCTCTGACCCCTCACCTCTGAACCCTGACCCCTGACCCTGAATTCTGACCCCTGACCCTGACCTCTGACCCCTGACCTCTGACATCTGAGCCCTGACCTCTGACCCCTGACCCCTGACTTCTGACCTACGACCACTGACACCTGACCTCTGGGCCCTGACCCTTACCTATGACCCTTTACCGTGACCCCTTGACCCCTGACCTCTAACCGCTGACCCATGACCCCGACCCCTGACCTCTGACCCTTGACTCTGACCCCTGACCCCTGACCCTGACCCCTTACCCATGACCCCTGACCCCGACCCCGACCTCTGACCCCTTACCCTGACCTCTGACCCCTGACCCCTGACCCCTCACCCCGACGCCGACCCTGACCCCTAACCCCTGAACATCACCCTGACCCCTGACCCTGACCCCTTACCCATGACCCCCAACCCCTGACAACTGACCCTGACACTTACCCCGACCTCTGACCCCTGAGCCATGACCTCTGACTCATGACCTATGACCCTGACCTCTGACCCCAACACCTGACCTCTGACCCCTGAACTCTGAACCCTGACCCCTAACCTCTGGCCCCTGACCCCTGACCCCTGACCTCTGACCCTTGAATCTGACCCCTGACCTCCGACCCCTGACACCTGACCCCTGACCTCTGACCATTGACTCTGACCCCTGACCCCTGACCCTGACTGCTTACCCATGACCCCCGACCCCTGACCCCTGACCTCTGAACCCTTACCCTTACCTCTGACCCATGACCCCTAACCCCTCACCCTGACCCCGACCCCGAGCCCTAACCACTGAACATCACCCTGACCACTGACCCCTGACCCTGACCCCTGACCCCTGACCTCTGACCCTGTCCCCTGACCCTGTCCCCTGACCCCTGACCTCTGACCGTGAGCTCTGAACCCTGACCTCTGACCCCTGGCCCTGACCTCTGACCACTGACTCCTGACCCTGACCCTGAACCTTGACACTGACCCCTGAACCATGACCTCTGAACACTGACCTCTGACCCTTGACTCTCACCCCTGAACCCTGACCCCTGACCTCTGACGCCTGACCCCTTACCCATGAACCCCAAGCCCAGACACCTGACCCTGACCCTTACTCCCTGACCTATGACCCCTGACCTATGACCTCTGACCCCTGACCTCTGACACCTGACCTCTGACCCATGATCCCAAACACCTGACCCCTGACACCTGACCTCTGACCTCTGAAACCTGACCCCAACCTCTGATTCATGATCCCTGACACTTGACCTCTGACCCCTGACCTCTGACCCTAAACTCTGACCCCTGACACCTGACCTCTGAACCCTGACCACGACCTCTGATTCATGATCCCTGACACTTGAACTGTGACCCCTGACCTCTGACCCCTGACCTCTGACCCTGAACTCTGACCCCTGACCCTGACCTCTGACCTCTGAACCCTGACCTCTGACCCCTGACCCCTGACCTCTGACCTACGACCCCTGACACCTGACCTCTGGCCCCTGACCCTGACCTATGACCCTGTACCCTGACCCCTGACCACTGACCTCCGACACCTGACACCTGACCTCTGACCCCTGACCCCTGACCTCCGACCCCTGACACCTGACCTCTGACCCCTGACTTCTGCCCTCTAACCCTGACCCCTCACCCTGACCCATGACCCCTGACCCCTGACCCCTGGCGCTGACCCCTGACCTCTGACCCCTGACCCATGACCCCTGACACATGACCCCTGGCCCTGACCCTTTACCTCTGACCCATGACCCCTGACCCTTGACACCTGACTTCTGACCCCTGACCCTGACCTATGACACTTACACCTGACCCACTGACCCCTGACCTCAGACCCCTGAACCCTGACCTCAGACCCCTGAACCCTGACCCCCACCCCTGACCCCTGACCTGTGACCTCTGACCCATGACCCATGACCCCTGACCCCTGACCTCCGACCCCTGACACCTGGCCTCTGACCCCTGATCTCTGACCCATTATCCCTAACCTCTGACCTCTGACGACTGACACTGACCTCTTAACCCTGACACTTGACCTCTGAACCCTGACCCCTGAAACCTGACCTCTGAACCCTGACCCCCTGACCTATGACCCCTGACTTATGACCCATGACCCCTGACCTCTGACCTCCGACCCCTGACCTCTAACCCTGACCCCCTGACCCTGACCCTGACCCCTGACCCATGACCCCTGACCCTGACCCCTGACCTCTGACATCCGACCCCCGACACCTGAACTCTGGCCCCTGACCCTGACTTATGACCCTGATCCCTGACCCCGTGACCCCTGACCCCTGATCTCTGACCCCTGACCCCTGACCCCCAACCCCTGGCAACTGACTCTGACCCTTACCCCGACCTCTGACCCCTGACCACTGACCCCTGAGCACTGACCTCCGACACCTGACACCTGACCTCTGACCCCTGACCCATGACCCCTGACTTCTGACCTCCGACCCCTGACACCAGACCTCTGACCCCTGACTTCTGACCTCTAGCCCCTGACCCTGACCCTGACCCCTTACCCATGAACCCCGACCCCTGACACCTGACCTCTGACCCCTGACCTCTGACCTCTTACCCTGAACCCTGACCCTGACCCATGACCCCTGACCCCTGAACTCTGCCCCATGGCGCTGACCCCTGACCTCTGACCCCTGACCCGTTACCCCTGACCCCTGGCCCTGACCCATGACCTCTGACCCATGACCCATGACCCCGACCTCTGACATACGACCCCTTAAACCTGACCTCTGACCCCTGACCCTGACCAATGACACTTACCCCTGACCCCCTGACCCCTGACCTCTGACCTCTGAACGCTGACCCCTGACCCCTGACCCATGACCCCTGACCCTGACCCCTGACCTCTGACCTCTGAACCCTTACGCTGACCTCTGAACCCTGACCTCTGACCCCTGACCCCTGATATATGACCTCTGACCCCCGACCCCTGACCTCTGACACATGATCCCTGACCCCGACTCTTGACCTCTGACCCCTGACCTCTGAATCCTGACCTCTGATCCCCGACCCCTGACCCCTGACCTCTGACACAGGACCCATGACCCATGACCCATGACCACTGTCCTCTGACCCCTGACACCTGACCTCTGACCCATGACCCCTGACACCTGACCTCTGACCTCCGACACCCGACACCTGACCTCTGGCCCCTGACCCTGACCTATGACCCTGATCCCTGACCCCCTGAACCTCTGACCCCTGACCCTGACCCATGACCTCTGACCCCCAACCCCCAAACCCTGACCTCTTACCCCTGGCCCTGAACCCTGACCTATGACCTCTGACCCCTGAACCATGACCCCTGACCCCTGATCTCTGACCTCCAACCCCTGACCCCTGACCTCTGACCCCTGACCCTGACCCATGACCCCTGACCCCCAACCCCAAACCCCTAACCTCTTACCCCTGCCCTGACCCCTGACCTATGACCTCTGACCCCGACCCATGGATTCTGACCCCTGACCTCTGACACTGTCCCCTGACCCCTGACCTCTGACCTCTGAAGCCTTATCCTGACCCCTTACCCTGACCCCTGACCCTGACCCATGACCCCTGACCCTTGGCCTCTGACATACGACCCCTTACACCTGACCTCTGACCCCTGACCCTGACCTATGACACTTACCCCGACCCCCTGACCCCTGACCCCTGACCTCTGAACCCTGACCTCTGAACCCTGACCCCTGACCCATGACCCCTGACCCCGACCCTGACCCCTGACCTCTGACCTCTGAACCCTTACCCTGACCTCTGAACCCTGACCTCTGACCCATGACCCCTGATCTATGAACTCTGACCCCCGACCCCTGACCCCTGACCTCTGACCTCTGACCCATGACCCATAACCCCTGACCTCCGACACCTGACACCTCACCTCTGACCCATGACCACTGACACCTGACCTCTGACCCCTGACCCATGACCCCTGACCCCTGACCCCTGACCTCCGACTCCTGACACCTCACCTCTGACCCATGACCACTGACACCTGACCCTGACCTATTACCATGACCCCTGACCCCCTTACCCCTGACCCCTTACCCCTGACCTCTGAACTCTGAACCCTGACCTCTGACCCCTGACCCATGACCCCTGACCCCTGACCTCTGAAGGTTGACTCTGACCCCTGACCCCTGACACTGACAATTTACCCATGACCCCCGACCCCTGACCCCTGACCTCTTACCTCTGAACACTTACCCTGACCCCTGACCTCTGACCCCTCACCCTGACCCCGACCCTGACCCCTAACCCCTGAACATCACCCTGACCCCTGACCTCTGGCCCCTGACTCCTGACCCTGACCCTAACCCTTGACAATGACCCCTGACCCCTCACCCTGACCCCTCACCCTGACCCGTAACCCCAGACTGTGTCCCTGACCCCTGACCCCTGAACCTAACCCCTCACACTTACCCTGACCCTGGACCCTTAAACCTGACCCCTGACCCCTGACCCTGACCCCTGACCCCTGACCCTGACCACTGACCCTGACCCTGACCCCTAACCCCTGACTCTGACCCGTAAACCCTGACCGTGACCCTGACCCCGACCCCTGACCCCTGACCCCTGACCCTGAACCCTGACCCTGACCCCTGACCTATGACCCGTGACCCCTGACCACCAACCCCTGACACCTGACCTCTGACCTCTGACCTCTAAACCGTGCTCCCTGACATCTGACCACTGACCCTGACCTCTTTAACCCTGACACTTGACCTCTGACCCCTGACCTCTGACCCCGACCCCTGACCTTGACCCCTGACTTCTGATCTCTGAACCCTTACCCTGACCTCTAAACCCTGACCTCTGACCCCCGACCCCTGACCCCTGACCTCTGACCCCTGATCTCTGACCCATGATCCCTGTCCTCTGACCACTGACCCTGACCTCTTAACCCTGACACTTGACCTCTGACACCTGACCCCGACCTCTGTCCTCTGACCCTGAGCTCTGACTCCTGACCTCTGACCCCTGAAACCTGACCTCTGACCCTTGACTCTGATTCCAGACCCTGACCCACGACCTCTGACCTCTGAACCATTACCCTGACCTCTGACCCCTGACTCCTAAACCCTGACCCCTCACCCTGACCACTGACCCTGACCCTGACCCCTGACCTCTGACCCGTAACCCCTGACCGTGACCCTGAACCCTGACCCCGAACCCTGACCCTGAACCCTGACCCTGACCCCTGACCTATGACCCCTGACCTCCGACACCTGACACCTGACCTCTGACCCCTGACCTATGAACCCTGACCCCTAACCTCTGGCCCCTGACCCTTGACCCCTGATCTCTGACCATTGACTCTGACCCCTGACCCTGACCGCTTACCCATGGCCCCTGACCCCTGATCTCTGACCTCTGAACCCTTACCCTGACCTCTGACCCATGACCCCTGACCCCTCACCCAGACCCCGACCCCGACCCCTAATCCCTGAACATCACTCTGACCACTGACCCCTGACCCCTGACCCTGACCCCTGACCCCTGACCTCTGACCCTGTCCCCTGACCCTGTCCACTGACCCCTGACCCCTGACCTCTGACCGTGAGCTCTGAACCCTGACCTCTGACTTCTGACCCTGACCTCTGACCACTGACTCCTGACCCGGACCCTGACCCTTGACACTGACCCCTGACCCATGACCCCTGACCCCTGACCCCTGACATCTGACCCTTGACTCTGACCCCTGACCCATGACCCCTGACCTCTTACCCCTGACCCTGACCCCTTAACCATGACACCCAAGCCCTGACCCCTGACCCTGACCCTTACTCCCTGACCTATGACCCCTGACCTATGACCTCTGAACCCTGACCTCTGACCCCTGACCCCTGATATATGACCTCTGACCCCCGACCCCTGACCTCTGACACATGATCCCTGACCCCGACTCTTGACCTCTGACCCCTGACCTCTGAATCCTGACCTCTGATCCCCGACCCCTGACCCCTGACCTCTGACACAGGACCCATGACCCATGACCCATGACCACTGTCCTCTGACCCCTGACACCTGACCTCTGACCCATGACCCCTGACACCTGACCTCTGACCTCCGACACCCGACACCTGACCTCTGGCCCCTGACCCTGACCTATGACCCTGATCCCTGACCCCCTGAACCTCTGACCCCTGACCCTGACCCATGACCTCTGACCCCCAACCCCCAAACCCTGACCTCTTACCCCTGGCCCTGAACCCTGACCTATGACCTCTGACCCCTGAACCATGACCCCTGACCCCTGATCTCTGACCTCCAACCCCTGACCC
Organism: Phaenicophaeus curvirostris; assembly: GCF_032191515.1. Classification (NCBI taxonomy): domain Eukaryota; kingdom Metazoa; phylum Chordata; class Aves; order Cuculiformes; family Cuculidae; genus Phaenicophaeus; species Phaenicophaeus curvirostris. Next base: position 80,649 of record NW_027206951.1, on the reverse strand, counting down.
CTGACCTCTGACCCCTGACCCTGACCCATGACCCCTGACCCCCAACCCCAAACCCCTAACCTCTTACCCCTGCCCTGACCCCTGACCTATGACCTCTGACCCCGACCCATGGATTCTGACCCCTGACCTCTGACACTGTCCCCTGACCCCTGACCTCTGACCTCTGAAGCCTTATCCTGACCCCTTACCCTGACCCCTGACCCTGACCCATGACCCCTGACCCTTGGCCTCTGACATACGACCCCTTACACCTGACCTCTGACCCCTGACCCTGACCTATGACACTTACCCCGACCCCCTGACCCCTGACCCCTGACCTCTGAACCCTGACCTCTGAACCCTGACCCCTGACCCATGACCCCTGACCCATGACCCCGACCCTGACCCCTGACCTCTGACCTCTGAACCCTTACCCTGACCTCTGAACCCTGACCTCTGACCCATGACCCCTGATCTATGAACTCTGACCCCCGACCCCTGACCCCTGACCTCTGACCTCTGACCCATGACCCATAACCCCTGACCTCCGACACCTGACACCTCACCTCTGACCCATGACCACTGACACCTGACCTCTGACCCCTGACCCATGACCCCTGACCCCTGACCTCCGACTCCTGACACCTCACCTCTGACCCATGACCACTGACACCTGACCCTGACCTATTACCATGACCCCTGACCCCCTTACCCCTGACCCCTTACCCCTGACCTCTGAACTCTGAACCCTGACCTCTGACCCCTGACCCATGACCCCTGACCCCTGACCTCTGAAGGTTGACTCTGACCCCTGACCCCTGACACTGACAATTTACCCATGACCCCCGACCCCTGACCCCTGACCTCTTACCTCTGAACACTTACCCTGACCCCTGACCTCTGACCCCTCACCCTGACCCCGACCCTGACCCCTAACCCCTGAACATCACCCTGACCCCTGACCTCTGGCCCCTGACTCCTGACCCTGACCCTAACCCTTGACAATGACCCCTGACCCCTCACCCTGACCCCTCACCCTGACCCGTAACCCCAGACTGTGTCCCTGACCCCTGACCCCTGAACCTAACCCCTCACACTTACCCTGACCCTGGACCCTTAAACCTGACCCCTGACCCCTGACCCTGACCCCTGACCCCTGACCCTGACCACTGACCCTGACCCTGACCCCTAACCCCTGACTCTGACCCGTAAACCCTGACCGTGACCCTGACCCCGACCCCTGACCCCTGACCCTGAACCCTGACCCTGACCCCTGACCTATGACCCGTGACCCCTGACCACCAACCCCTGACACCTGACCTCTGACCTCTGACCTCTGACCCCGACCCCTGACCTTGACCCCTGACTTCTGATCTCTGAACCCTTACCCTGACCTCTAAACCCTGACCTCTGACCCCCGACCCCTGACCCCTGACCTCTGACCCCTGATCTCTGACCCATGATCCCTGTCCTCTGACCACTGACCCTGACCTCTTAACCCTGACACTTGACCTCTGACACCTGACCCCGACCTCTGTCCTCTGACCCTGAGCTCTGACTCCTGACCTCTGACCCCTGAAACCTGACCTCTGACCCTTGACTCTGATTCCAGACCCTGACCCACGACCTCTGACCTCTGAACCATTACCCTGACCTCTGACCCCTGACTCCTAAACCCTGACCCCTCACCCTGACCACTGACCCTGACCCTGACCCCTGACCTCTGACCCGTAACCCCTGACCGTGACCCTGAACCCTGACCCCGAACCCTGACCCTGAACCCTGACCCTGACCCCTGACCTATGACCCCTGACCTCCGACACCTGACACCTGACCTCTGACCCCTGACCTATGAACCCTGACCCCTAACCTCTGGCCCCTGACCCTTGACCCCTGATCTCTGACCATTGACTCTGACCCCTGACCCTGACCGCTTACCCATGGCCCCTGACCCCTGATCTCTGACCTCTGAACCCTTACCCTGACCTCTGACCCATGACCCCTGACCCCTCACCCAGACCCCGACCCCGACCCCTAATCCCTGAACATCACTCTGACCACTGACCCCTGACCCCTGACCCTGACCCCTGACCCCTGACCTCTGACCCTGTCCCCTGACCCTGTCCACTGACCCCTGACCCCTGACCTCTGACCGTGAGCTCTGAACCCTGACCTCTGACTTCTGACCCTGACCTCTGACCACTGACTCCTGACCCGGACCCTGACCCTTGACACTGACCCCTGACCCATGACCCCTGACCCCTGACCCCTGACATCTGACCCTTGACTCTGACCCCTGACCCATGACCCCTGACCTCTTACCCCTGACCCTGACCCCTTAACCATGACACCCAAGCCCTGACCCCTGACCCTGACCCTTACTGCCTGACCTCTGACCCCTGACCTCTGACCACTGACTCCTGACCCGGACCCTGACCCTTGACACTGACCCCTGACCCATGACCCCTGACCCCTGACATCTGACCCTTGACTCTGACCCCTGACCCATGACCCCTGACCTCTTACCCCTGACCCTGACCCCTTAACCATGACACCCAAGCCCTGACCCCTGACCCTGACCCTTACTCCCTGACCTATGACCCCTGACCTATGACCTCTGAGCCCTGACCTCTGACATCTGACCTCTGACCCTAAACTCTGATCCCTGACACCTGACCTCTGACCTCTGAACCCTGACCCCGACCTCTGATTCATGATCCCTGACACTTGACCTCTGACCCCTCACCTCTGAACCCTGACCCCTGACCCTGAATTCTGACCCCTGACCCTGACCTCTGACCCCTGACCTCTGACATCTGAGCCCTGACCTCTGACCCCTGACCCCTGACTTCTGACCTACGACCCCTGACACCTGACCTCTGGGCCCTGACCCTTACCTATGACCCTGTACCGTGACCCCTTGACCCCTGACCCCTGACCTCTAACCGCTGACCCATGACCCCGACCCCTGACCTCTGACCCTTGACTCTGACCCCTGACCCCTGACCCTGACCCCTTACCCATGACCCCTGACCCCGACCCCGACCTCTGACCCCTTACCCTGACCTCTGACCCCTGACCCCTGACCCCTCACCCCGACGCCGACCCTGACCCCTAACCCCTGAACATCACCCTGACCCTGACCCCTTACCCATGACCCCCAACCCCTGACAACTGACCCTGACACTTACCCCGACCTCTGACCCCTGAGCCATGACCTCTGACTCATGACCTATGACCCTGACCTCTGACCCCAACACCTGACCTCTGACCCCTGAACTCTGAACCCTGACCCCTAACCTCTGGCCCCTGACCCCTGACCCCTGACCTCTGACCCTTGAATCTGACCCCTGACCTCCGACCCCTGACACCTGACCTCTAACCCCTGACACCTGACCCCTGACCTCTGACCATTGACTCTGACCCCTGACCCCTGACCCTGACTGCTTACCCATGACCCCCGACCCCTGACCCCTGACCTCTGAACCCTTACCCTTACCTCTGACCCATGACCCCTAACCCCTCACCCTGACCCCGACCCCGAGCCCTAACCACTGAACATCACCCTGACCACTGACCCCTGACCCTGACCCCTGACCCCTGACCTCTGACCCTGTCCCCTGACCCTGTCCCCTGACCCCTGACCTCTGACCGTGAGCTCTGAACCCTGACCTCTGACCCCTGGCCCTGACCTCTGACCACTGACTCCTGACCCTGACCCTGAACCTTGACACTGACCCCTGAACCATGACCTCTGAACACTGACCTCTGACCCTTGACTCTCACCCCTGAACCCTGACCCCTGACCTCTGACGCCTGACCCCTTACCCATGAACCCCAAGCCCAGACACCTGACCCTGACCCTTACTCCCTGACCTATGACCCCTGACCTATGACCTCTGACCCCTGACCTCTGACACCTGACCTCTGACCCATGATCCCAAACACCTGACCCCTGACACCTGACCTCTGACCTCTGAAACCTGACCCCAACCTCTGATTCATGATCCCTGACACTTGACCTCTGACCCCTGACCTCTGACCCTAAACTCTGACCCCTGACACCTGACCTCTGAACCCTGACCACGACCTCTGATTCATGATCCCTGACACTTGAACTGTGACCCCTGACCTCTGACCCCTGACCTCTGACCCTGAACTCTGACCCCTGACCCTGACCTCTGACCTCTGAACCCTGACCTCTGACCCCTGACCCCTGACCTCTGACCTACGACCCCTGACACCTGACCTCTGGCCCCTGACCCTGACCTATGACCCTGTACCCTGACCCCTGACCACTGACCTCCGACACCTGACACCTGACCTCTGACCCCTGACCCCTGACCTCCGACCCCTGACACCTGACCTCTGACCCCTGACTTCTGCCCTCTAACCCTGACCCCTCACCCTGACCCATGACCCCTGACCCCTGGCGCTGACCCCTGACCTCTGACCCCTGACCCATGACCCCTGACACATGACCCCTGGCCCTGACCCTTTACCTCTGACCCATGACCCCTGACCCTTGACACCTGACTTCTGACCCCTGACCCTGACCTATGACACTTACACCTGACCCACTGACCCCTGACCTCAGACCCCTGAACCCTGACCTCAGACCCCTGAACCCTGACCCCCACCCCTGACCCCTGACCTGTGACCTCTGACCCATGACCCATGACCCCTGACCCCTGACCTCCGACCCCTGACACCTGGCCTCTGACCCCTGATCTCTGACCCATTATCCCTAACCTCTGACCTCTGACGACTGACACTGACCTCTTAACCCTGACACTTGACCTCTGAACCCTGACCCCTGAAACCTGACCTCTGAACCCTGACCCCCTGACCTATGACCCCTGACTTATGACCCATGACCCCTGACCTCTGACCTCCGACCCCTGACCTCTAACCCTGACCCCCTGACCCTGACCCTGACCCCTGACCCATGACCCCTGACCCTGACCCCTGACCTCTGACATCCGACCCCCGACACCTGAACTCTGGCCCCTGACCCTGACTTATGACCCTGATCCCTGACCCCGTGACCCCTGACCCCTGATCTCTGACCCCTGACCCCTGACCCCTGACCCCCAACCCCTGGCAACTGACCCTGACCCTTACCCCGACCTCTGACCCCTGACCACTGACCCCTGAGCACTGACCTCCGACACCTGACACCTGACCTCTGACCCCTGACCCATGACCCCTGACTTCTGACCTCCGACCCCTGACACCAGACCTCTGACCCCTGACTTCTGACCTCTAGCCCCTGACCCTGACCCTGACCCCTTACCCATGAACCCCGACCCCTGACACCTGACCTCTGACCCCTGACCTCTGACCTCTTACCCTGAACCCTGACCCTGACCCATGACCCCTGACCCCTGAACTCTGCCCCATGGCGCTGACCCCTGACCTCTGACCCCTGACCCATGACCCCTGACCCCTGGCCCTGACCCATGACCTCTGACCCATGACCCATGACCCCGACCTCTGACATACGACCCCTTAAACCTGACCTCTGACCCCTGACCCTGACCAATGACACTTACCCCTGACCCCCTGACCCCTGACCTCTGACCTCTGAACGCTGACCCCTGACCCCTGACCCATGACCCCTGACCCTGACCCCTGACCTCTGACCTCTGAACCCTTACGCTGACCTCTGAACCCTGACCTCTGACCCCTGACCCCTGATATATGACCTCTGACCCCCGACCCCTGACCTCTGACACATGATCCCTGACCCCGACTCTTGACCTCTGACCCCTGACCTCTGAATCCTGACCTCTGATCCCCGACCCCTGACCCCTGACCTCTGACACAGGACCCATGACCCATGACCCATGACCACTGTCCTCTGACCCCTGACACCTGACCTCTGACCTCCGACACCCGACACCTGACCTCTGGCCCCTGACCCTGACCTATGACCCTGATCCCTGACCCCCTGAACCCTGACCCCTGACCCATGACCTCTGACCCCTGACCCTGACCCATGACCTCTGACCCCCAACCCCCAAACCCTGACCTCTTACCCCTGGCCCTGAACCCTGACCTATGACCTCTGACCCCTGAACCATGACCCCTGACCCCTGATCTCTGACCTCCAACCCCTGACCCCTGACCTCTGACCCCTGACCCTGACCCATGACCCCTGACCCCCAACCCCAAACCCCTAACCTCTTACCCCTGCCCTGACCCCTGACCTATGACCTCTGACCCCTGACCCATGGATTCTGACCCCTGACCTCTGACACTGTCCCCTGACCCCTGACCTCTGACCTCTGAAGCCTTATCCTGACCCCTTACCCTGACCCCTGACCCTGACCCATGACCCCTGACCCCTGGCCTCTGACATACGACCCCTTACACCTGACCTCTGACCCCTGACCCTGACCTATGACACTTACCCCGACCCCCTGACCCCTGACCCCTGACCTCTGAACCCTGACCTCTGAACCCTGAACCCTGACCCCTGACCCATGACCCCTGACCCCGACCCTGACCCCTGACCTCTGACCTCTGAACCCTTACCCTGACCTCTGAACCCTGACCTCTGACCCATGACCCCTGATCTATGAACTCTGACCCCCGACCCCTGACCCCTGACCTCTGACCTCTGACCCATGACCCATAACCCCTGACCTCCGACACCTGACACCTCACCTCTGACCCATGACCACTGACACCTGACCTCTGACCCCTGACCCATGACCCCTGACCCCTGACCTCCGACTCCTGACACCTCACCTCTGACCCATGACCACTGACACCTGACCCTGACCTATTACCATGACCCCTGACCCCCTTACCCCTGACCCCTTACCCCTGACCTCTGAACTCTGAACCCTGACCTCTGACCCCTGACCCATGACCCCTGACCCCTGACCTCTGAAGGTTGACTCTGACCCCTGACCCCTGACACTGACAATTTACCCATGACCCCCGACCCCTGACCCCTGACCTCTTACCTCTGAACACTTACCCTGACCCCTGACCTCTGACCCCTCACCCTGACCCCGACCCTGACCCCTAACCCCTGAACATCACCCTGACCCCTGACCTCTGGCCCCTGACTCCTGACCCTGACCCTAACCCTTGACAATGACCCCTGACCCCTCACCCTGACCCCTCACCCTGACCCGTAACCCCAGACTGTGTCCCTGACCCCTGACCCCTGAACCTAACCCCTCACACTTACCCTGACCCTGGACCCTTAAACCTGACCCCTGACCCCTGACCCTGACCCCTGACCCCTGACCCTGACCACTGACCCTGACCCTGACCCCTAACCCCTGACTCTGACCCGTAAACCCTGACCGTGACCCTGACCCCGACCCCTGACCCCTGACCCTGAACCCTGACCCTGACCCCTGACCTATGACCCGTGACCCCTGACCACCAACCCCTGACACCTGACCTCTGACCTCTGACCTCTAAACCGTGCTCCCTGACATCTGACCACTGACCCTGACCTCTTTAACCCTGACACTTGACCTCTGACCCCTGACCTCTGACCCCTGACCCCTGACCTTGACCCCTGACTTCTGATCTCTGAACCCTTACCCTGACCTCTAAACCCTGACCTCTGACCCCCGACCCCTGACCCCTGACCTCTGACCCCTGATCTCTGACCCATGATCCCTGTCCTCTGACCACTGACCCTGACCTCTTAACCCTGACACTTGACCTCTGACACCTGACCCCGACCTCTGTCCTCTGACCCTGAGCTCTGACTCCTGACCTCTGACCCCTGAAACCTGACCTCTGACCCTTGACTCTGATTCCAGACCCTGACCCACGACCTCTGACCTCTGAACCATTACCCTGACCTCTGACCCCTGACTCCTAAACCCTGACCCCTCACCCTGACCACTGACCCTGACCCTGACCCCTGACCTCTGACCCGTAACCCCTGACCGTGACCCTGAACCCTGACCCCGAACCCTGACCCTGAACCCTGACCCTGACCCTGACCCCTGACCTATGACCCCTGACCTCCGACACCTGACACCTGACCTCTGACCCCTGACCTATGAACCCTGACCCCTAACCTCTGGCCCCTGACCCTTGACCCCTGATCTCTGACCATTGACTCTGACCCCTGACCCTGACCGCTTACCCATGGCCCCTGACCCCTGATCTCTGACCTCTGAACCCTTACCCTGACCTCTGACCCATGACCCCTGACCCCTCACCCAGACCCCGACCCCGACCCCTAATCCCTGAACATCACTCTGACCACTGACCCCTGACCCCTGACCCTGACCCCTGACCCCTGACCTCTGACCCTGTCCCCTGACCCTGTCCACTGACCCCTGACCCCTGACCTCTGACCGTGAGCTCTGAACCCTGACCTCTGACTTCTGACCCTGACCTCTGACCACTGACTCCTGACCCGGACCCTGACCCTTGACACTGACCCCTGACCCATGACCCCTGACCCCTGACCCCTGACATCTGACCCTTGACTCTGACCCCTGACCCATGACCCCTGACCTCTTACCCCTGACCCTGACCCCTTAACCATGACACCCAAGCCCTGACCCCTGACCCTGACCCTTACTCCCTGACCTATGACCCCTGACCTATGACCTCTGACCCCTGACCTCTGACCACTGACTCCTGACCCGGACCCTGACCCTTGACACTGACCCCTGACCCATGACCCCTGACCCCTGACATCTGACCCCTGACTCTGACCCCTGACCCATGACCCCTGACCTCTTACCCCTGACCCTGACCCCTTAACCATGACACCCAAGCCCTGACCCCTGACCCTGACCCTTACTCCCTGACCTATGACCCCTGACCTATGACCTCTGAGCCCTGACCTCTGACATCTGACCTCTGACCCTAAACTCTGATCCCTGACACCTGACCTCTGACCTCTGAACCCTGACCCCGACCTCTGATTCATGATCCCTGACACTTGACCTCTGACCCCTCACCTCTGAACCCTGACCCCTGACCCTGAATTCTGACCCCTGACCCTGACCTCTGACCCCTGACCTCTGACATCTGAGCCCTGACCTCTGACCCCTGACCCCTGACTTCTGACCTACGACCCCTGACACCTGACCTCTGGGCCCTGACCCTTACCTATGACCCTGTACCGTGACCCCTTGACCCCTGACCCCTGACCTCTAACCGCTGACCCATGACCCCGACCCCTGACCTCTGACCCTTGACTCTGACCCCTGACCCCTGACCCTGACCCCTTACCCATGACCCCTGACCCCGACCCCGACCTCTGACCCCTTACCCTGACCTCTGACCCCTGACCCCTGACCCCTCACCCCGACGCCGACCCTGACCCCTAACCCCTGAACATCACCCTGACCCTGACCCCTTACCCATGACCCCCAACCCCTGACAACTGACCCTGACACTTACCCCGACCTCTGACCCCTGAGCCATGACCTCTGACTCATGACCTATGACCCTGACCTCTGACCCCAACACCTGACCTCTGACCCCTGAACTCTGAACCCTGACCCCTAACCTCTGGCCCCTGACCCCTGACCCCTGACCTCTGACCCTTGAATCTGACCCCTGACCTCCGACCCCTGACACCTGACCTCTAACCCCTGACACCTGACCCCTGACCTCTGACCATTGACTCTGACCCCTGACCCCTGACCCTGACTGCTTACCCATGACCCCCGACCCCTGACCCCTGACCTCTGAACCCTTACCCTTACCTCTGACCCATGACCCCTAACCCCTCACCCTGACCCCGACCCCGAGCCCTAACCACTGAACATCACCCTGACCACTGACCCCTGACCCTGACCCCTGACCCCTGACCTCTGACCCTGTCCCCTGACCCTGTCCCCTGACCCCTGACCTCTGACCGTGAGCTCTGAACCCTGACCTCTGACCCCTGGCCCTGACCTCTGACCACTGACTCCTGACCCTGACCCTGAACCTTGACACTGACCCCTGAACCATGACCTCTGAACACTGACCTCTGACCCTTGACTCTCACCCCTGAACCCTGACCCCTGACCTCTGACGCCTGACCCCTTACCCATGAACCCCAAGCCCAGACACCTGACCCTGACCCTTACTCCCTGACCTATGACCCCTGACCTATGACCTCTGACCCCTGACCTCTGACACCTGACCTCTGACCCATGATCCCAAACACCTGACCCCTGACACCTGACCTCTGACCTCTGAAACCTGACCCCAACCTCTGATTCATGATCCCTGACACTTGACCTCTGACCCCTGACCTCTGACCCTAAACTCTGACCCCTGACACCTGACCTCTGAACCCTGACCACGACCTCTGATTCATGATCCCTGACACTTGAACTGTGACCCCTGACCTCTGACCCCTGACCTCTGACCCTGAACTCTGACCCCTGACCCTGACCTCTGACCTCTGAACCCTGACCTCTGACCCCTGACCCCTGACCTCTGACCTACGACCCCTGACACCTGACCTCTGGCCCCTGACCCTGACCTATGACCCTGTACCCTGACCCCTGACCACTGACCTCCGACACCTGACACCTGACCTCTGACCCCTGACCCCTGACCTCCGACCCCTGACACCTGACCTCTGACCCCTGACTTCTGCCCTCTAACCCTGACCCCTCACCCTGACCCATGACCCCTGACCCCTGACCCCTGGCGCTGACCCCTGACCTCTGACCCCTGACCCATGACCCCTGACACATGACCCCTGGCCCTGACCCTTTACCTCTGACCCATGACCCCTGACCCTTGACACCTGACTTCTGACCCCTGACCCTGACCTATGACACTTACACCTGACCCACTGACCCCTGACCTCTGATCTCTGAACCCTGACCTCAGACCCCTGAACCCTGACCCCCACCCCTGACCCCTGACCTGTGACCTCTGACCCATGACCCATGACCCCTGACCCCTGACCTCCGACCCCTGACACCTGGCCTCTGACCCCTGATCTCTGACCCATTATCCCTAACCTCTGACCTCTGACGACTGACACTGACCTCTTAACCCTGACACTTGACCTCTGAACCCTGACCCCTGAAACCTGACCTCTGAACCCTGACCCCCTGACCTATGACCCATGACCCCTGACCTCTGACATCCGACCCCCCACACCTGAACTCTGGCCCCTGACCCTGACTTATGACCCTGATCCCTGACCCCGTGACCCCTGACCCCTGACCCCTGACCCCTGACCCCTGACCCCCAACCCCTGGCAACTGACCCTGACCCTTACCCCGACCTCTGACCCCTGACCACTGACCCCTGAGCACTGACCTCCGACACCTGACACCTGACCTCTGACCCCTGACCCATGACCCCTGACTTCTGACCTCCGACCCCTGACACCAGACCTCTGACCCCTGACTTCTGACCTCTAGCCCCTGACCCTGACCCTGACCCCTTACCCATGAACCCCGACCCCTGACACCTGACCTCTGACCCCTGACCTCTGACCTCTTACCCTGAACCCTGACCCTGACCCATGACCCCTGACCCCTGAACTCTGCCCCATGGCGCTGACCCCTGACCTCTGACCCCTGACCCATGACCCCTGACCCCTGGCCCTGACCCATGACCTCTGACCCATGACCCATGACCCCGACCTCTGACATACGACCCCTTAAACCTGACCTCTGACCCCTGACCCTGACCAATGACACTTACCCCTGACCCCCTGACCCCTGACCTCTGACCTCTGAACGCTGACCCCTGACCCCTGACCCATGACCCCTGACCCTGACCCCTGACCTCTGACCTCTGAACCCTTACGCTGACCTCTGAACCCTGACCTCTGACCCCTGACCCCTGATATATGACCTCTGACCCCCGACCCCTGACCTCTGACACATGATCCCTGACCCCGACTCTTGACCTCTGACCCCTGACCTCTGAATCCTGACCTCTGATCCCCGACCCCTGACCCCTGACCTCTGACACAGGACCCATGACCCATGACCCATGACCACTGTCCTCTGACCCCTGACACCTGACCTCTGACCCATGACCCCTGACACCTGACCTCTGACCTCCGACACCCGACACCTGACCTCTGGCCCCTGACCCTGACCTATGACCCTGATCCCTGACCCCCTGAACCCTGACCCCTGACCCATGACCTCTGACCCCTGACCCTGACCCATGACCTCTGACCCCCAACCCCCAAACCCTGACCTCTTACCCCTGGCCCTGAACCCTGACCTATGACCTCTGACCCCTGAACCATGACCCCTGACCCCTGATCTCTGACCTCCAACCCCTGACCCCTGACCTCTGACCCCTGACCCTGACCCATGACCCCTGACCCCCAACCCCAAACCCCTAACCTCTTACCCCTGCCTTGACCCCTGACCTATGACCTCTGACCCCTGACCCATGGATTCTGACCCCTGACCTCTGACACTGTCCCCTGACCCCTGACCTCTGACCTCTGGAGCCTTATCCTGACCCCTTACCCTGACCCCTGACCCTGACCCATGACCCCTGACCCCTGGCCTCTGACATACGACCCCTTACACCTGACCTCTGACCCCTGACCCTGACCTATGACACTTACCCCGACCCCCTGACCCCTGACCCCTGACCTCTGAACCCTGACCTCTGAACCCTGAACCCTGACCCCTGACCCATGACCCCTGACCCCGACCCTGACCCCTGACCTCTGACCTCTGAACCCTTACCCTGACCTCTGAACCCTGACCTCTGACCCATGACCCCTGATCTATGAACTCTGACCCCCGACCCCTGACCCCTGACCTCTGACCTCTGACCCATGACCCATAACCCCTGACCTCCGACACCTGACACCTCACCTCTGACCCATGACCACTGACACCTGACCTCTGACCCCTGACCCATGACCCCTGACCCCTGACCTCCGACTCCTGACACCTCACCTCTGACCCATGACCACTGACACCTGACCCTGACCTATTACCATGACCCCTGACCCCCTTACCCCTGACCCCTTACCCCTGACCTCTGAACTCTGAACCCTGACCTCTGACCCATGACCCCTGACCCCTGACCTCTGAAGGTTGACTCTGACCCCTGACCCCTGACACTGACAATTTACCCATGACCCCCGACCCCTGACCCCTGACCTCTTACCTCTGAACACTTACCCTGATCCCTGACCTCTGACCCCTCACCCTGACCCCGACCCTGACCCCTAACCCCTGAACATCACCCTGACCCCTGACCTCTGGCCCCTGACTCCTGACCCTGACCCTAACCCTTGACAATGACCCCTGACCCCTCACCCTGACCCCTCACCCTGACCCGTAACCCCAGACTGTGTCCCTGACCCCTGACCCCTGAACCTAACCCCTCACACTTACCCTGACCCTGGACCCTTAAACCTGACCCCTGACCCCTGACCCTGACCCCTGACCCCTGACCCTGACCACTGACCCTGACCCTGACCCCTAACCCCTGACTCTGACCCGTAAACCCTGACCGTGACCCTGACCCCGACCCCTGACCCCTGACCCTGAACCCTGACCCTGACCCCTGACCTATGACCCGTGACCCCGACCACCAACCCCTGACACCTGACCTCTGACCTCTGACCTCTAAACCGTGCTCCCTGACATCTGACCACTGACCCTGACCTCTTTAACCCTGACACTTGACCTCTGACCCCTGACCTCTGACCCCTGACCCCTGACCTTGACCCCTGACTTCTGATCTCTGAACCCTTACCCTGACCTCTAAACCCTGACCTCTGACCCCCGACCCCTGACCCCTGACCTCTGACCCCTGATCTCTGACCCATGATCCCTGTCCTCTGACCACTGACCCTGACCTCTTAACCCTGACACTTGACCTCTGACACCTGACCCCGACCTCTGTCCTCTGACCCTGAGCTCTGACTCCTGACCTCTGACCCCTGAAACCTGACCTCTGACCCTTGACTCTGATTCCAGACCCTGACCCACGACCTCTGACCTCTGAACCATTACCCTGACCTCTGACCCCTGACTCCTAAACCCTGACCCCTCACCCTGACCACTGACCCTGACCCTGACCCCTGACCTCTGACCCGTAACCCCTGACCGTGACCCTGAACCCTGACCCCGAACCCTGACCCTGAACCCTGACCCCTGACCTATGACCCCTGACCTCCGACACCTGACACCTGACCTCTGACCCCTGACCTATGAACCCTGACCCCTAACCTCTGGCCCCTGACCCTTGACCCCTGATCTCTGACCATTGACTCTGACCCCTGACCCTGACCGCTTACCCATGGCCCCTGACCCCTGATCTCTGACCTCTGAACCCTTACCCTGACCTCTGACCCATGACCCCTGACCCCTCACCCAGACCCCGACCCCGACCCCTAATCCCTGAACATCACTCTGACCACTGACCCCTGACCCCTGACCCTGACCCCTGACCCCTGACCTCTGACCCTGTCCCCTGACCCTGTCCACTGACCCCTGACCCCTGACCTCTGACCGTGAGCTCTGAACCCTGACCTCTGACTTCTGACCCTGACCTCTGACCACTGACTCCTGACCCGGACCCTGACCCTTGACACTGACCCCTGACCCATGACCCCTGACCCCTGACATCTGACCCTTGACTCTGACCCCTGACCCATGACCCCTGACCTCTTACCCCTGACCCTGACCCCTTAACCATGACACCCAAGCCCTGACCCCTGACCCTGACCCTTACTCCCTGACCTATGACCCCTGACCTATGACCTCTGACCCCTGACCTCTGACCACTGACTCCTGACCCGGACCCTGACCCTTGACACTGACCCCTGACCCATGACCCCTGACCCCTGACCCCTGACATCTGACCCTTGACTCTGACCCCTGACCCATGACCCCTGACCTCTTACCCCTGACCCTGACCCCTTAACCATGACACCCAAGCCCTGACCCCTGACCCTGACCCTTACTCCCTGACCTATGACCCCTGACCTATGACCTCTGACCCCTGACCTCTGACATCTGACCTCTGACCCTAAACTCTGATCCCTGACACCTGACCTCTGACCTCTGAACCCTGACCCCGACCTCTGATTCATGATCCCTGACACTTGACCTCTGACCCCTCACCTCTGAACCCTGACCCCTGACCCTGAATTCTGACCCCTGACCCTGACCTCTGACCCCTGACCTCTGACATCTGAGCCCTGACCTCTGACCCCTGACCCCTGACTTCTGACCTACGACCCCTGACACCTGACCTCTGGGCCCTGACCCTTACCTATGACCCTGTACCGTGACCCCTTGACCCCTGACCCCTGACCTCTAACCGCTGACCCATGACCCCGACCCCTGACCTCTGACCCTTGACTCTGACCCCTGACCCCTGACCCTGACCCCTTACCCATGACCCCTGACCCCGACCCCGACCTCTGACCCCTTACCCTGACCTCTGACCCCTGACCCCTGACCCCTCACCCCGACGCCGACCCTGACCCCTAACCCCTGAACATCACCCTGACCCTGACCCCTTACCCATGACCCCCAACCCCTGACAACTGACCCTGACACTTACCCCGACCTCTGACCCCTGAGCCATGACCTCTGACTCATGACCTATGACCCTGACCTCTGACCCCAACACCTGACCTCTGACCCCTGAACTCTGAACCCTGACCCCTAACCTCTGGCCCCTGACCCCTGACCCCTGACCTCTGACCCTTGAATCTGACCCCTGACCTCCGACCCCTGACACCTGACCTCTAACCCCTGACACCTGACCCCTGACCTCTGACCATTGACTCTGACCCCTGACCCCTGACCCTGACTGCTTACCCATGACCCCCGACCCCTGACCCCTGACCTCTGAACCCTTACCCTTACCTCTGACCCATGACCCCTAACCCCTCACCCTGACCCCGACCCCGAGCCCTAACCACTGAACATCACCCTGACCACTGACCCCTGACCCTGACCCCTGACCCCTGACCTCTGACCCTGTCCCCTGACCCTGTCCCCTGACCCCTGACCTCTGACCGTGAGCTCTGAACCCTGACCTCTGACCCCTGGCCCTGACCTCTGACCACTGACTCCTGACCCTGACCCTGAACCTTGACACTGACCCCTGAACCATGACCTCTGAACACTGACCTCTGACCCTTGACTCTCACCCCTGAACCCTGACCCCTGACCTCTGACGCCTGACCCCTTACCCATGAACCCCAAGCCCAGACACCTGACCCTGACCCTTACTCCCTGACCTATGACCCCTGACCTATGACCTCTGACCCCTGACCTCTGACACCTGACCTCTGACCCATGATCCCAAACACCTGACCCCTGACACCTGACCTCTGACCTCTGAAACCTGACCCCAACCTCTGATTCATGATCCCTGACACTTGACCTCTGACCCCTGACCTCTGACCCTAAACTCTGACCCCTGACACCTGACCTCTGAACCCTGACCACGACCTCTGATTCATGATCCCTGACACTTGAACTGTGACCCCTGACCTCTGACCCCTGACCTCTGACCCTGAACTCTGACCCCTGACCCTGACCTCTGACCTCTGAACCCTGACCTCTGACCCCTGACCCCTGACCTCTGACCTACGACCCCTGACACCTGACCTCTGGCCCCTGACCCTGACCTATGACCCTGTACCCTGACCCCTGACCACTGACCTCCGACACCTGACACCTGACCTCTGACCCCTGACCCCTGACCTCCGACCCCTGACACCTGACCTCTGACCCCTGACTTCTGCCCTCTAACCCTGACCCCTCACCCTGACCCATGACCCCTGACCCCTGACCCCTGGCGCTGACCCCTGACCTCTGACCCCTGACCCATGACCCCTGACACATGACCCCTGGCCCTGACCCTTTACCTCTGACCCATGACCCCTGACCCTTGACACCTGACTTCTGACCCCTGACCCTGACCTATGACACTTACACCTGACCCACTGACCCCTGACCTCTGATCTCTGAACCCTGACCTCAGACCCCTGAACCCTGACCCCCACCCCTGACCCCTGACCTGTGACCTCTGACCCATGACCCATGACCCCTGACCCCTGACCTCCGACCCCTGACACCTGGCCTCTGACCCCTGATCTCTGACCCATTATCCCTAACCTCTGACCTCTGATGACTGACACTGACTTCTTAACCCTGACACTTGACCTCTGAACCCTGACCCCTGAAACCTGACCTCTGAACCCTGACCCCGAAACCTGACCTCTGAACCCTGACCCCCTGACCTATGACCCCTGACTTATGACCCATGACCCCTGACCTCTGACCTCCGACCCCTGACCTCTAACCCTGACCCCCTGACCCTGACCCTGACCCCTGACCCATGACCCCTGACCCTGACCCCTGACCTCTGACATCCGACCCCCGACACCTGAACTCTGGCCCCTGACCCTGACTTATGACCCTGATCCCTGACCCCGTGACCCCTGACCCCTGATCTCTGACCCCTGACCCCTGACCCCCAACCCCTGGCAACTGACCCTGACCCTTACCCCGACCTCTGACCCCTGACCACTGACCCCTGAGCACTGACCTCCGACACCTGACACCTGACCTCTGACCCCTGACCCATGACCCCTGACTTCTGACCTCCGACCCCTGACACCAGACCTCTGACCCCTGACTTCTGACCTCTAGCCCCTGACCCTGACCCTGACCCCTTACCCATGAACCCCGACCCCTGACACCTGACCTCTGACCCCTGACCTCTGACCTCTTACCCTGAACCCTGACCCTGACCCATGACCCCTGACCCCTGAACTCTGCCCCATGGCGCTGACCCCTGACCTCTGACCCCTGACCCGTTACCCCTGACCCCTGGCCCTGACCCATGACCTCTGACCCATGACCCATGACCCCGACCTCTGACATACGACCCCTTAAACCTGACCTCTGACCCCTGACCCTGACCAATGACACTTACCCCTGACCCCCTGACCCCTGACCTCTGACCTCTGAACGCTGACCCCTGACCCCTGACCCATGACCCCTGACCCTGACCTCTGACCTCTGAACCCTTACGCTGACCTCTGAACCCTGACCTCTGACCCCTGACCCCTGATATATGACCTCTGACCCCCGACCCCTGACCTCTGACACATGATCCCTGACCCCGACTCTTGACCTCTGACCCCTGACCTCTGAATCCTGACCTCTGATCCCCGACCCCTGACCCCTGACCTCTGACACAGGACCCATGACCCATGACCCATGACCACTGTCCTCTGACCCCTGACACCTGACCTCTGACCCATGACCCCTGACACCTGACCTCTGACCTCCGACACCCGACACCTGACCTCTGGCCCCTGACCCTGACCTATGACCCTGATCCCTGACCCCCTGAACCCTGACCCCTGACCCATGACCTCTGACCCCTGACCCTGACCCATGACCTCTGACCCCCAACCCCCAAACCCTGACCTCTTACCCCTGGCCCTGAACCCTGACCTATGACCTCTGACCCCTGAACCATGACCCCTGACCCCTGATCTCTGACCTCCAACCCCTGACCCCTGACCTCTGACCCCTGACCCTGACCCATGACCCCTGACCCCCAACCCCAAACCCCTAACCTCTTACCCCTGCCCTGACCCCTGACCTATGACCTCTGACCCCGACCCATGGATTCTGACCCCTGACCTCTGACACTGTCCCCTGACCCCTGACCTCTGACCTCTGAAGCCTTATCCTGACCCCTTACCCTGACCCCTGACCCTGACCCATGACCCCTGACCCCTGGCCTCTGACATACGACCCCTTACACCTGACCTCTGACCCCTGACCCTGACCTATGACACTTACCCCGACCCCCTGACCCCTGACCCCTGACCTCTGAACCCTGACCTCTGAACCCTGACCCCTGACCCATGACCCCTGACCCCGACCCTGACCCCTGACCTCTGACCTCTGAACCCTTACCCTGACCTCTGAACCCTGACCTCTGACCCATGACCCCTGATCTATGAACTCTGACCCCCGACCCCTGACCCCTGACCTCTGACCTCTGACCCATGACCCATAACCCCTGACCTCCGACACCTGACACCTCACCTCTGACCCATGACCACTGACACCTGACCTCTGACCCCTGACCCATGACCCCTGACCCCTGACCTCCGACTCCTGACACCTCACCTCTGACCCATGACCACTGACACCTGACCCTGACCTATTACCATGACCCCTGACCCCCTTACCCCCGACCCCTTACCCCTGACCTCTGAACTCTGAACCCTGACCTCTGACCCCTGACCCATGACCCCTGACCCCTGACCTCTGAAGGTTGACTCTGACCCCTGACCCCTGACACTGACAATTTACCCATGACCCCCGACCCCTGACCCCTGACCTCTTACCTCTGAACACTTACCCTGACCCCTGACCTCTGACCCCTCACCCTGACCCCGACCCTGACCCCTAACCCCTGAACATCACCCTGACCCCTGACCTCTGGCCCCTGACTCCTGACCCTGACCCTAACCCTTGACAATGACCCCTGACCCCTCACCCTGACCCCTCACCCTGACCCGTAACCCCAGACTGTGTCCCTGACCCCTGACCCCTGAACCTAACCCCTCACACTTACCCTGACCCTGGACCCTTAAACCTGACCCCTGACCCCTGACCCTGACCCCTGACCCCTGACCCTGACCACTGACCCTGACCCTGACCCCTAACCCCTGACTCTGACCCGTAAACCCTGACCGTGACCCTGACCCCGACCCCTGACCCCTGACCCTGAACCCTGACCCTGACCCCTGACCTATGACCCGTGACCCCTGACCACCAACCCCTGACACCTGACCTCTGACCTCTGACCTCTAAACCGTGCTCCCTGACATCTGACCACTGACCCTGACCTCTTTAACCCTGACACTTGACCTCTGACCCCTGACCTCTGACCCCTGACCCCTGACCTTGACCCCTGACTTCTGATCTCTGAACCCTTACCCTGACCTCTAAACCCTGACCTCTGACCCCCGACCCCTGACCCCTGACCTCTGACCCCTGATCTCTGACCCATGATCCCTGTCCTCTGACCACTGACCCTGACCTCTTAACCCTGACACTTGACCTCTGACACCTGACCCCGACATCTGTCCTCTGACCCTGAGCTCTGACCCCTGACCTCTGACCCCTGAAACCTGACCTCTGACCCTTGACTCTGATTCCAGACCCTGACCCACGACCTCTGACCTCTGAACCATTACCCTGACCTCTGACCCCTCACTCCTAAACCCTGACCCCTCACCCTGACCACTGACCCTGACCCTGACCCCTGACCTCTGACCCGTAACCCCTGACCGTGACCCTGAACCCTGACCCCGAACCCTGACCCTGAACCCTGACCCTGACCCCTGACCTATGACCCCTGACCTCCGACACCTGACACCTGACCTCTGACCCCTGACCTATGAACCCTGACCCCTAACCTCTGGCCCCTGACCCTTGACCCCTGATCTCTGACCATTGACTCTGACCCCTGACCCTGACTGCTTACCCATGGCCCCTGACCCCTGATCTCTGACCTCTGAACCCTTACCCTGACCTCTGACCCATGACCCCTGACCCCTCACCCAGACCCCGACCCCGACCCCTAATCCCTGAACATCACTCTGACCACTGACCCCTGACCCCTGACACTGACCCCTGACCCCTGACCTCTGACCCTGTCCCCTGACCCTGTCCACTGACCCCTGACCCCTGACCTCTGACCGTGAGCTCTGAACCCTGACCTATGACTTCTGACCCTGACCTCTGACCACTGACTCCTAACCCGGACCCTGACCCTTGACACTGACCCCTGACCCATGACCCCTGACCCCTGACCCCTGACCCCTGACATCTGACCCTTGACTCTGACCCCTGACCCATGACCCCTGACCTCTTACCCCTGACCCTGACCCCTTAACCATGACACCCAAGCCCTGACCCCTGACCCTGACCCTTACTCCCTGACCTATGACCCCTGACCTATGACCTCTGACCCCTGACCTCTGACATCTGACCTCTGACCCTAAACTCTGATCCCTGACACCTGACCTCTGACCTCTGAACCCTGACCCCGACCTCTGATTCATGATCCCTGACACTTGACCTCTGACCCCTCACCTCTGACCCTAAACTCTGACCCCTGACACCTGACCTCTGAACCCTGACCACGACCTCTGATTCATGATCCCTGACACTTGAACTGTGACCCCTGACCTCTGACCCTGAACTGTGACCCCTGACCCTGACCTCTGACCTCTGAACCCTGACCTCTGACCCCTGACCCCTGACCTCTGACCTACGACCCCTGACACCTGACCTCTGGCCCCTGACCCTGACCTATGACCCTGTACCCTGACCCCTGACCACTGACCTCCGACACCTGACACCTGACCTCTGACCCCTGACCCCTGACCTCCGACCCCTGACACCTGACCTCTGACCCCTGACTTCTGCCCTCTAACCCTGACCCCTCACCCTGACCCATGACCCCTGACCCCTGACCCCTGACACATGACCCCTGGCGCTGACCCCTGACCTCTGACCCCTGACCCATGACCCCTGACACATGACCCCTGGCCCTGACCCTTTACCTCTGACCCATGACCCCTGACCCTTGACACCTGACTTCTGACCCCTGACCTATGACACTTACACCTGACCCACTGACCCCTGACCTCAGACCCCTGAACCCTGACCTCAGACCCCTGAACCCTGACCCCCACCCCTGACCCCTGACCTGTGACCTCTGACCCATGACCCATGACCCCTGACCCCTGACCTCCGACCCCTGACACCTGGCCTCTGACCCCTGATCTCTGACCCATTATCCCTAACCTCTGACCTCTGACGACTGACACTGACCTCTTAACCCTGACACTTGACCTCTGAACCCTGACCCCTGAAACCTGACCTCTGAACCCTGACCCCCTGACCTATGACCCATGACCCCTGACCTCTGACATCCGACCCCCCACACCTGAACTCTGGCCCCTGACCCTGACTTATGACCCTGATCCCTGACCCCGTGACCCCTGACCCCTGATCTCTGACCCCTGACCCCTGACCCCTGACCCCCAACCCCTGGCAACTGACCCTGACCCTTACCCCGACCTCTGACCCCTGACCACTGACCCCTGAGCACTGACCTCCGACACCTGACACCTGACCTCTGACCCCTGACCCATGACCCCTGACTTCTGACCTCCGACCCCTGACACCAGACCTCTGACCCCTGACTTCTGACCTCTAGCCCCTGACCCTGACCCTGACCCCTTACCCATGAACCCCGACCCCTGACACCTGACCTCTGACCCCTGACCTCTGACCTCTTACCCTGAACCCTGACCCTGACCCATGACCCCTGACCCCTGAACTCTGCCCCATGGCGCTGACCCCTGACCTCTGACCCCTGACCCATGACCCCTGACCCCTGGCCCTGACCCATGACCTCTGACCCATGACCCATGACCCCGACCTCTGACATACGACCCCTTAAACCTGACCTCTGACCCCTGACCCTGACCAATGACACTTACCCCTGACCCCCTGACCCCTGACCTCTGACCTCTGAACGCTGACCCCTGACCCCTGACCCATGACCCCTGACCCTGACCCCTGACCTCTGACCTCTGAACCCTTACGCTGACCTCTGAACCCTGACCTCTGACCCCTGACCCCTGATATATGACCTCTGACCCCCGACCCCTGACCTCTGACACATGATCCCTGACCCCGACTCTTGACCTCTGACCCCTGACCTCTGAATCCTGACCTCTGATCCCCGACCCCTGACCCCTGACCTCTGACACAGGACCCATGACCCATGACCCAGACCACTGTCCTCTGACCCCTGACACCTGACCTCTGACCTCCGACACGCGACACCTGACCTCTGGCCCCTGACCCTGACCTATGACCCTGATCCCTGACCCCCTGAACCCTGACCCCTGACCCATGACCTCTGACCCCTGACCCTGACCCATGACCTCTGACCCCCAACCCCCAAACCCTGACCTCTTACCCCTGGCCCTGAACCCTGACCTATGACCTCTGACCCCTGAACCATGACCCCTGACCCCTGATCTCGGACCTCCAACCCCTGACCCCTGACCTCTGACCCCTGACCCTGACCCATGACCCCTGACCCCCAACCCCAAACCCCTAACCTCTTACCCCTGCCCTGACCCCTGACCTATGACCTCTGACCCCTGACCCATGGATTCTGACCCCTGACCTCTGACACTGTCCCCTGACCCCTGACCTCTGACCTCTGAAGCCTTATCCTGACCCCTTACCCTGACCCCTGACCCTGACCCATGACCCCTGACCCCTGGCCTCTGACATACGACCCCTTACACCTGACCTCTGACCCCTGACCCTGACCTATGACACTTACCCCGACCCCCTGACCCCTGACCCCTGACCTCTGAACCCTGACCTCTGAACCCTGAACCCTGACCCCTGACCCATGACCCCTGACCCCGACCCTGACCCCTGACCTCTGACCTCTGACCTCTGAACCCTTACCCTGACCTCTGAACCCTGACCTCTGACCCATGACCCCTGATCTATGAACTCTGACCCCCGACCCCTGACCCCTGACCTCTGACCTCTGACCCATGACCCATAACCCCTGACCTCCGACACCTGACACCTCACCTCTGACCCATGACCACTGACACCTGACCTCTGACCCCTGACCCATGACCCCTGACCCCTGACCTCCGACTCCTGACACCTCACCTCTGACCCATGACCACTGACACCTGACCCTGACCTATTACCATGACCCCTGACCCCCTTACCCCTGACCCCTTACCCCTGACCTCTGAACTCTGAACCCTGACCTCTGACCCCTGACCCATGACCCCTGACCCCTGACCTCTGAAGGTTGACTCTGACCCCTGACCCCTGACACTGACAATTTACCCATGACCCCCGACCCCTGACCCCTGACCTCTTACCTCTGAACATTTACCCTGACCCCTGACCGCTGACCCCTCACCCTGACCCCGACCCTGACCCCTAACCCCTGAACATCACCCTGACCCCTGACCTCTGGCCCCTGACTCCTGACCCTGACCCTAACCCTTGACAATGACCCCTGACCCCTCACCCTGACCCCTCACCCTGACCCGTAACCCCAGACTGTGTCCCTGACCCCTGACCCCTGAACCTAACCCCTCACACTTACCCTGACCCTGGACCCTTAAACCTGACCCCTGACCCCTGACCCTGACCCCTGACCCCTGACCCTGACCACTGACCCTGACCCTGACCCCTAACCCCTGACTCTGACCCGTAAACCCTGACCGTGACCCTGACCCCGACCCCTGACCCCTGACCCTGAACCCTGACCCTGACCCCTGACCTATGACCCGTGACCCCTGACCACCAACCCCTGACACCTGACCTCTGACCTCTGACCTCTAAACCGTGCTCCCTGACATCTGACCACTGACCCTGACCTCTTTAACCCTGACACTTGACCTCTGACCCCTGACCTCTGACCCCTGACCCCTGACCTTGACCCCTGACTTCTGATCTCTGAACCCTTACCCTGACCTCTAAACCCTGACCTCTGACCCCCGACCCCTGACCCCTGACCTCTGACCCCTGATCTCTGACCCATGATCCCTGTCCTCTGACCACTGACCCTGACCTCTTAACCCTGACACTTGACCTCTGACACCTGACCCCGACATCTGTCCTCTGACCCTGAGCTCTGACCCCTGACCTCTGACCCCTGAAACCTGACCTCTGACCCTTGACTCTGATTCCAGACCCTGACCCACGACCTCTGACCTCTGAACCATTACCCTGACCTCTGACCCCTCACTCCTAAACCCTGACCCCTCACCCTGACCACTGACCCTGACCCTGACCCCTGACCTCTGACCCGTAACCCCTGACCGTGACCCTGAACCCTGACCCCGAACCCTGACCCTGAACCCTGACCCTGACCCCTGACCTATGACCCCTGACCTCCGACACCTGACACCTGACCTCTGACCCCTGACCTATGAACCCTGACCCCTAACCTCTGGCCCCTGACCCTTGACCCCTGATCTCTGACCATTGACTCTGACCCCTGACCCTGACTGCTTACCCATGGCCCCTGACCCCTGATCTCTGACCTCTGAACCCTTACCCTGACCTCTGACCCATGACCCCTGACCCCTCACCCAGACCCCGACCCCGACCCCTAATCCCTGAACATCACTCTGACCACTGACCCCTGACCCCTGACACTGACCCCTGACCCCTGACCTCTGACCCTGTCCCCTGACCCTGTCCACTGACCCCTGACCCCTGACCTCTGACCGTGAGCTCTGAACCCTGACCTCTGACTTCTGACCCTGACCTCTGACCACTGACTCCTGACCCGGACCCTGACCCTTGACACTGACCCCTGACCCATGACCCCTGACCCCTGACCCCTGACATCTGACCCTTGACTCTGACCCCTGACCCATGACCCCTGACCTCTTACCCCTGACCCTGACCCCTTAACCATGACACCCAAGCCCTGACCCCTGACCCTGACCCTTACTCCCTGACCTATGACCCCTGACCTATGACCTCTGACCCCTGACCTCTGACATCTGACCTCTGACCCTAAACTCTGATCCCTGACACCTGACCTCTGACCTCTGAACCCTGACCCCGACCTCTGATTCATGATCCCTGACACTTGACCTCTGACCCCTCACCTCTGAACCCTGACCCCTGACCCTGAATTCTGACCCCTGACCCTGACCTCTGACCCCTGACCTCTGACATCTGAGCCCTGACCTCTGACCCCTGACCCCTGACTTCTGACCTACGACCCCTGACACCTGACCTCTGGGCCCTGACCCTTACCTATGACCCTGTACCGTGACCCCTTGACCCCTGACCCCTGACCTCTAACCGCTGACCCATGACCCCGACCCCTGACCTCTGACCCTTGACTCTGACCCCTGACCCCTGACCCTGACCCCTTACCCATGACCCCTGACCCCGACCCCGACCTCTGACCCCTTACCCTGACCTCTGACCCCTGACCCCTGACCCCTCACCCCGACGCCGACCCTGACCCCTAACCCCTGAACATCACCCTGACCCTGACCCCTTACCCATGACCCCCAACCCCTGACAACTGACCCTGACACTTACCCCGACCTCTGACCCCTGAGCCATGACCTCTGACTCATGACCTATGACCCTGACCTCTGACCCCAACACCTGACCTCTGACCCCTGAACTCTGAACCCTGACCCCTAACCTCTGGCCCCTGACCCCTGACCCCTGACCTCTGACCCTTGAATCTGACCCCTGACCTCCGACCCCTGACACCTGACCTCTAACCCCTGACACCTGACCCCTGACCTCTGACCATTGACTCTGACCCCTGACCCCTGACCCTGACTGCTTACCCATGACCCCCGACCCCTGACCCCTGACCTCTGAACCCTTACCCTTACCTCTGACCCATGACCCCTAACCCCTCACCCTGACCCCGACCCCGAGACCTAACCACTGAACATCACCCTGACCACTGACCCCTGACCCTGACCCCTGACCCCTGACCTCTGACCCTGTCCCCTGACCCTGTCCCCTGACCCCTGACCTCTGACCCTGTCCCCTGACCCTGTCCCCTGACCCCTGACCTCTGACCGTGAGCTCTGAACCCTGACCTCTGACCACTGACTCCTGACCCTGACCCTGAACCTTGACACTGACCCCTGAACCATGACCTCTGAACACTGACCTCTGACCCTTGACTCTCACCCCTGAACCCTGACCCCTGACCTCTGACGCCTGACCCCTTACCCATGAACCCCAAGCCCAGACACCTGACCCTGACCCTTACTCCCTGACCTATGACCCCTGACCTATGACCTCTGACCCCTGACCTCTGACACCTGACCTCTGACCCATGATCCCAAACACCTGACCCCTGACACCTGACCTCTGACCTCTGAAACCTGACCCCAACCTCTGATTCATGATCCCTGACACTTGACCTCTGACCCCTGACCTCTGACCCTAAACTCTGACCCCTGACACCTGACCTCTGAACCCTGACCACGACCTCTGATTCATGATCCCTGACACTTGAACTGTGACCCCTGACCTCTGACCCTGAACTCTGACCCCTGACCCTGACCTCTGACCTCTGAACCCTGACCTCTGACCCCTGACCCCTGACCTCTGACCTACGACCCCTGACACCTGTCCTCTGGCCCCTGACCCTGACCTATGACCCTGTACCCTGACCCCTGACCACTGACCTCCGACACCTGACACCTGACACCTGACCTCTGACCCCTGACCCCTGACCTCCGACCCCTGACACCTGACCTCTGACCCCTGACTTCTGCCCTCTAACCCTGACCCCTCACCCTGACCCATGACCCCTGACCCCTGACCCCTGGCGCTGACCCCTGACCTCTGACCCCTGACCCATGACCCCTGACACATGACCCCTGGCCCTGACCCTTTACCTCTGACCCATGACCCCTGACCCTTGACACCTGACTTCTGACCCCTGACCCTGACCTATGACACTTACACCTGACCCACTGACCCCTGACCTCAGACCCCTGAACCCTGACCTCAGACCCCTGAACCCTGACCCCCACCCCTGACCCCTGACCTGTGACCTCTGACCCATGACCCATGACCCCTGACCCCTGACCTCCGACCCCTGACACCTGGCCTCTGACCCCTGATCTCTGACCCATTATCCCTAACCTCTGACCTCTGACGACTGACACTGACCTCTTAACCCTGACACTTGACCTCTGAACCCTGACCCCTGAAACCTGACCTCTGAACCCTGACCCCCTGACCTATGACCCATGACCCCTGACCTCTGACATCCGACCCCCCACACCTGAACTCTGGCCCCTGACCCTGACTTATGACCCTGATCCCTGACCCCGTGACCCCTGACCCCTGATCTCTGACCCCTGACCCCTGACCCCTGACCCCCAACCCCTGGCAACTGACCCTGACCCTTACCCCGACCTCTGACCCCTGACCACTGACCCCTGAGCACTGACCTCCGACACCTGACACCTGACCTCTGACCCCTGACCCATGACCCCTGACTTCTGACCTCCGACCCCTGACACCAGACCTCTGACCCCTGACTTCTGACCTCTAGCCCCTGACCCTGACCCTGACCCCTTACCCATGAACCCCGACCCCTGACACCTGACCTCTGACCCCTGACCTCTGACCTCTTACCCTGAACCCTGACCCTGACCCATGACCCCTGACCCCTGAACTCTGCCCCATGGCGCTGACCCCTGACCTCTGACCCCTGACCCATGACCCCTGACCCCTGGCCCTGACCCATGACCTCTGACCCATGACCCATGACCCCGACCTCTGACATACGACCCCTTAAACCTGACCTCTGACCCCTGACCCTGACCAATGACACTTACCCCTGACCCCCTGACCCCTGACCTCTGACCTCTGAACGCTGACCCCTGACCCCTGACCCATGACCCCTGACCCTGACCCCTGACCTCTGACCTCTGAACCCTTACGCTGACCTCTGAACCCTGACCTCTGACCCCTGACCCCTGATATATGACCTCTGACCCCCGACCCCTGACCTCTGACACATGATCCCTGACCCCGACTCTTGACCTCTGACCCCTGACCTCTGAATCCTGACCTCTGATCCCCAACCCCTGACCCCTGACCTCTGACACAGGACCCATGACCCATGACCCATGACCACTGTCCTCTGACCCCTGACACCTGACCTCTGACCTCCGACACCCGACACCTGACCTCTGGCCCCTGACCCTGACCTATGACCCTGATCCCTGACCCCCTGAACCCTGACCCCTGACCCATGACCTCTGACCCCTGACCCTGACCCATGACCTCTGACCCCCAACCCCCAAACCCTGACCTCTTACCCCTGGCCCTGAACCCTGACCTATGACCTCTGACCCCTGAACCATGACCCCTGACCCCTGATCTCTGACCTCCAACCCCTGACCCCTGACCTCTGACCCCTGACCCTGACCCATGACCCCTGACCCCCAACCCCAAACCCCTAACCTCTTACCCCTGCCCTGACCCCTGACCTATGACCTCTGACCCCTGACCCATGGATTCTGACCCCTGACCTCTGACACTGTCCCCTGACCCCTGACCTCTGACCTCTGAAGCCTTATCCTGACCCCTTACCCTGACCCCTGACCCTGACCCATGACCCCTGACCCCTGGCCTCTGACATACGACCCCTTACACCTGACCTCTGACCCCTGACCCTGACCTATGACACTTACCCCGACCCCCTGACCCCTGACCCCTGACCTCTGAACCCTGACCTCTGAACCCTGAACCCTGACCCCTGACCCATGACCCCTGACCCCGACCCTGACCCCTGACCTCTGACCTCTGAACCCTTACCCTGACCTCTGAACCCTGACCTCTAACCCATGACCCCTGATCTATGAACTCTGACCCCCGACCCCTGACCCCTGACCTCTGACCTCTGACCCATGACCCATAACCCCTGACCTCCGACACCTGACACCTCACCTCTGACCCATGACCACTGACACCTGACCTCTGACCCCTGACCCATGACCCCTGACCCCTGACCTCCGACTCCTGACACCTCACCTCTGACCCATGACCACTGACACCTGACCCTGACCTATTACCATGACCCCTGACCCCCTTACCCCTGACCCCTTACCCCTGACCTCTGAACTCTGAACCCTGACCTCTGACCCCTGACCCATGACCCCTGACCCCTGACCTCTGAAGGTTGACTCTGACCCCTGACCCCTGACACTGACAATTTACCCATGACCCCCGACCCCTGACCCCTGACCTCTGACCTCTGAACCCTTACCCTGACCCCTGACCTCTGACCCCTCACCCTGACCCCGACCCTGACCCCTAACCCCTGAACATCACCCTGACCCCTGACCTCTGGCCCCTGACTCCTGACCCTGACCCTAACCCTTGACAATGACCCCTGACCCCTCACCCTGACCCCTCACCCTGACCCGTAACCCCAGACTGTGTCCCTGACCCCTGACCCCTGAACCTAACCCCTCACACTTACCCTGACCCTGGACCCTTAAACCTGACCCCTGACCCCTGACCCTGACCCCTGACCCCTGACCCTGACCACTGACCCTGACCCTGACCCCTAACCCCTGACTCTGACCCGTAAACCCTGACCGTGACCCTGACCCCGACCCCTGACCCCTGACCCTGAACCCTGACCCTGACCCCTGACCTATGACCCGTGACCCCTGACCACCAACCCCTGACCTCTGACCTCTGACCTCTAAACCGTGCTCCCTGACATCTGACCACTGACCCTGACCTCTTTAACCCTGACACTTGACCTCTGACCCCTGACCTCTGACCCCTGACCCCTGACCTTGACCCCTGACTTCTGATCTCTGAACCCTTACCCTGACCTCTAAACCCTGACCTCTGACCCCCGACCCCTGACCCCTGACCTCTGACCCCTGATCTCTGACCCATGATCCCTGTCCTCTGACCACTGACCCTGACCTCTTAACCCTGACACTTGACCTCTGACACCTGACCCCGACCTCTGTCCTCTGACCCTGAGCTCTGACTCCTGACCTCTGACCCCTGAAACCTGACCTCTGACCCTTGACTCTGATTCCAGACCCTGACCCACGACCTCTGACCTCTGAACCATTACCCTGACCTCTGACCCCTGACTCCTAAACCCTGACCCCTCACCCTGACCACTGACCCTGACCCTGACCCCTGACCTCTGACCCGTAACCCCTGACCGTGACCCTGAACCCTGACCCCGAACCCTGACCCTGAACCCTGACCCTGACCCCTGACCTATGACCCCTGACCTCCGACACCTGACACCTGACCTCTGACCCCTGACCTATGAACCCTGACCCCTAACCTCTGGCCCCTGACCCTTGACCCCTGATCTCTGACCATTGACTCTGACCCCTGACCCTGACCGCTTACCCATGGCCCCTGACCCCTGATCTCTGACCTCTGAACCCTTACCCTGACCTCTGACCCATGACCCCTGACCCCTCACCCAGACCCCGACCCCGACCCCTAATCCCTGAACATCACTCTGACCACTGACCCCTGACCCCTGACCCTGACCCCTGACCCCTGACCTCTGACCCTGTCCCCTGACCCTGTCCACTGACCCCTGACCCCTGACCTCTGACCGTGAGCTCTGAACCCTGACCTCTGACTTCTGACCCTGACCTCTGACCACTGACTCCTGACCCGGACCCTGACCCTTGACACTGACCCCTGACCCATGACCCCTGACCCCTGACCCCTGACATCTGACCCTTGACTCTGACCCCTGACCCATGACCCCTGACCTCTTACCCCTGACCCTGACCCCTTAACCATGACACCCAAGCCCTGACCCCTGACCCTGACCCTTACTCCCTGACCTATGACCCCTGACCTATGACCTCTGACCCCTGACCTCTGACCACTGACTCCTGACCCGGACCCTGACCCTTGACACTGACCCCTGACCCATGACCCCTGACCCCTGACATCTGACCCTTGACTCTGACCCCTGACCCATGACCCCTGACCTCTTACCCCTGACCCTGACCCCTTAACCATGACACCCAAGCCCTGACCCCTGACCCTGACCCTTACTCCCTGACCTATGACCCCTGACCTATGACCTCTGACCCCTGACCTCTGACATCTGACCTCTGACCCTAAACTCTGATCCCTGACACCTGACCTCTGACCTCTGAACCCTGACCCCGACCTCTGATTCATGATCACTGACACTTGACCTCTGACCCCTCACCTCTGAACCCTGACCCCTGACCCTGAATTCTGACCCCTGACCCTGACCTCTGACCCCTGACCTCTGACATCTGAGCCCTGACCTCTGACCCCTGACCCCTGACTTCTGACCTACGACCCCTGACACCTGACCTCTGGGCCCTGACCCTTACCTATGACCCTGTACCGTGACCCCTTGACCCCTGACCCCTGACCTCTAACCGCTGACCCATGACCCCGACCCCTGACCTCTGACCCTTGACTCTGACCCCTGACCCCTGACCCTGACCCCTTACCCATGACCCCTGACCCCGACCCCGACCTCTGACCCCTTACCCTGACCTCTGACCCCTGACCCCTGACCCCTCACCCCGACGCCGACCCTGACCCCTAACCCCTGAACATCACACTGACCCTGACCCCTTACCCATGACCCCCAACCCCTGACAACTGACCCTGACACTTACCCCGACCTCTGACCCCTGAGCCATGACCTCTGACTCATGACCTATGACCCTGACCTCTGACCCCAACACCTGACCTCTGACCCCTGAACTCTGAACCCTGACCCCTAACCTCTGGCCCCTGACCCCTGACCCCTGACATCTGACCCTTGAATCTGACACCTGACCTCCGACCCCTGACACCTGACCTCTAACCCCTGACACCTGACCCCTGACCTCTGACCATTGACTCTGACCCCTGACCCCTGACCCTGACTGCTTACCCATGACCCCCGACCCCTGACCCCTGACCTCTGAACCCTTACCCTTACCTCTGACCCATGACCCCTAACCCCTCACCCTGACCCCGACCCCGAGCCCTAACCACTGAACATCACCCTGACCACTGACCCCTGACCCTGACCCCTGACCCCTGACCTCTGACCCTGTCCCCTGACCCTGTCCCCTGACCCCTGACCTCTGACCGTGAGCTCTGAACCCTGACCTCTGACCCCTGGCCCTGACCTCTGACCACTGACTCCTGACCCTGACCCTGAACCTTGAAACTGACCCCTGAACCATGACCTCTGAACACTGACCTCTGACCCTTGACTCTCACCCCTGAACCCTGACCCCTGACCTCTGACGCCTGACCCCTTACCCATGAACCCCAAGCCCAGACACCTGACCCTGACCCTTACTCCCTGACCTATGACCCCTGACCTATGACCTCTGACCCCTGACCTCTGACACCTGACCTCTGACCCATGATCCCAAACACCTGACCCCTGACACCTGACCTCTGACCTCTGAAACCTGACCCCAACCTCTGATTCATGATCCCTGACACTTGACCTCTGACCCCTGACCTCTGACCCTAAACTCTGACCCCTGACACCTGACCTCTGAACCCTGACCACGACCTCTGATTCATGATCCCTGACACTTGAACTGTGACCCCTGACCTCTGACCCCTGACCTCTGACCCTGAACTCTGACCCCTGACCCTGACCTCTGACCTCTGAACCCTGACCTCTGACCCCTGACCCCTGACCTCTGACCTACGACCCCTGACACCTGACCTCTGGCCCCTGACCCTGACCTATGACCCTGTACCCTGACCCCTGACCACTGACCTCCGACACCTGACACCTGACCTCTGACCCCTGACCCCTGACCTCCGACCCCTGACACCTGACCTCTGACCCCTGACTTCTGCCCTCTAACCCTGACCCCTCACCCTGACCCATGACCCCTGACCCCTGACCCCTGGCGCTGACCCCTGACCTCTGACCCCTGACCCATGACCCCTGACACATGACCCCTGGCCCTGACCCTTTACCTCTGACCCATGACCCCTGACCCTTGACACCTGACTTCTGACCCCTGACCCTGACCTATGACACTTACACCTGACCCACTGACCCCTGACCTCAGACCCCTGAACCCTGACCTCAGACCCCTGAACCCTGACCCCCACCCCTGACCCCTGACCTGTGACCTCTGACCCATGACCCATGACCCCTGACCCCTGACCTCCGACCCCTGACACCTGGCCTCTGACCCCTGATCTCTGACCCATTATCCCTAACCTCTGACCTCTGACGACTGACACTGACCTCTTAACCCTGACACTTGACCTCTGAACCCTGACCCCTGAAACCTGACCTCTGAACCCTGACCCCCTGACCTATGACCCATGACCCCTGACCTCTGACATCCGACCCCCCACACCTGAACTCTGGCCCCTGACCCTGACTTATGACCCTGATCCCTGACCCCGTGACCCCTGACCCCTGATCTCTGACCCCTGACCCCTGACCCCTGACCCCCAACCCCTGGCAACTGACCCTGACCCTTACCCCGACCTCTGACCCCTGACCACTGACCCCTGAGCACTGACCTCCGACACCTGACACCTGACCTCTGACCCCTGACCCATGACCCCTGACTTCTGACCTCCGACCCCTGACACCAGACCTCTGACCCCTGACTTCTGACCTCTAGCCCCTGACCCTGACCCTGACCCCTTACCCATGAACCCCGACCCCTGACACCTGACCTCTGACCCCTGACCTCTGACCTCTTACCCTGAACCCTGACCCTGACCCATGACCCCTGACCCCTGAACTCTGCCCCATGGCGCTGACCCCTGACCTCTGACCCCTGACCCATGACCCCGACCCCTGGCCCTGACCCATGACCTCTGACCCATGACCCATGACCCCGACCTCTGACATACGACCCCTTAAACCTGACCTCTGACCCCTGACCCTGACCAATGACACTTACCCCTGACCCCCTGACCCCTGACCTCTGACCTCTGAACGCTGACCCCTGACCCCTGACCCATGACCCCTGACCCTGACCCCTGACCTCTGACCTCTGAACCCTTACGCTGACCTCTGAACCCTGACCTCTGACCCCTGACCCCTGATATATGACCTCTGACCCCCGACCCCTGACCTCTGACACATGATCCCTGACCCCGACTCTTGACCTCTGACCCCTGACCTCTGAATCCTGACCTCTGATCCCCGACCCCTGACCCCTGACCTCTGACACAGGACCCATGACCCATGACCCATGACCACTGTCCTCTGACCCCTGACACCTGACCTCTGACCTCCGACACCCGACACCTGACCTCTGGCCCCTGACCCTGACCTATGACCCTGATCCCTGACCCCCTGAACCCTGACCCCTGACCCATGACCTCTGACCCCTGACCCTGACCCATGACCTCTGACCCCCAACCCCCAAACCCTGACCTCTTACCCCTGGCCCTGAACCCTGACCTATGACCTCTGACCCCTGAACCATGACCCCTGACCCCTGATCTCTGACCTCCAACCCCTGACCCCTGACCTCTGACCCCTGACCCTGACCCATGACCCCTGACCCCCAACCCCAAACCCCTAACCTCTTACCCCTGCCCTGACCCCTGACCTATGACCTCTGACCCCTGACCCATGGATTCTGACCCCTGACCTCTGACACTGTCCCCTGACCCCTGACCTCTGACCTCTGGAGCCTTATCCTGACCCCTTACCCTGACCCCTGACCCTGACCCATGACCCCTGACCCCTGGCCTCTGACATACGACCCCTTACACCTGACCTCTGACCCCTGACCCTGACCTATGACACTTACCCCGACCCCCTGACCCCTGACCCCTGACCTCTGAACCCTGACCTCTGAACCCTGAACCCTGACCCCTGACCCATGACCCCTGACCCCGACCCTGACCCCTGACCTCTGACCTCTGAACCCTTACCCTGACCTCTGAACCCTGACCTCTGACCCATGACCCCTGATCTATGAACTCTGACCCCCGACCCCTGACCCCTGACCTCTGACCTCTGACCCATGACCCATAACCCCTGACCTCCGACACCTGACACCTCACCTCTGACCCATGACCACTGACACCTGACCTCTGACCCCTGACCCATGACCCCTGACCCCTGACCTCCGACTCCTGACACCTCACCTCTGACCCATGACCACTGACACCTGACCCTGACCTATTACCATGACCCCTGACCCCCTTACCCCTGACCCCTTACCCCTGACCTCTGAACTCTGAACCCTGACCTCTGACCCCTGACCCATGACCCCTGACCCCTGACCTCTGAAGGTTGACTCTGACCCCTGACCCCTGACACTGACAATTTACCCATGACCCCCGACCCCTGACCCCTGACCTCTTACCTCTGAACACTTACCCTGACCCCTGACCTCTGACCCCTCACCCTGACCCCGACCCTGACCCCTAACCCCTGAACATCACCCTGACCCCTGACCTCTGGCCCCTGACTCCTGACCCTGACCCTAACCCTTGACAATGACCCCTGACCCCTCACCCTGACCCCTCACCCTGACCCGTAACCCCAGACTGTGTCCCTGACCCCTGACCCCTGAACCTAACCCCTCACACTTACCCTGACCCTGGACCCTTAAACCTGACCCCTGACCCCTGACCCTGACCCCTGACCCCTGACCCTGACCCCTGACCCTGACCCTGACCCCTAACCCCTGACTCTGACCCGTAAACCCTGACCGTGACCCTGACCCCGACCCCTGACCCCTGACCCTGAACCCTGACCCTGACCCCTGACCTATGACCCGTGACCCCTGACCACCAACCCCTGACCTCTGACCTCTGACCTCTAAACCGTGCTCCCTGACATCTGACCACTGACCCTGACCTCTTTAACCCTGACACTTGACCTCTGACCCCTGACCTCTGACCCCTGACCCCTGACCTTGACCCCTGACTTCTGATCTCTGAACCCTTACCCTGACCTCTAAACCCTGACCTCTGACCCCCGACCCCTGACCCCTGACCTCTGACCCCTGATCTCTGACCCATGATCCCTGTCCTCTGACCACTGACCCTGACCTCTTAACCCTGACACTTGACCTCTGACACCTGACCCCGACCTCTGTCCTCTGACCCTGAGCTCTGACTCCTGACCTCTGACCCCTGAAACCTGACCTCTGACCCTTGACTCTGATTCCAGACCCTGACCCACGACCTCTGACCTCTGAACCATTACCCTGACCTCTGACCCCTGACTCCTAAACCCTGACCCCTCACCCTGACCACTGACCCTGACCCTGACCCCTGACCTCTGACCCGTAACCCCTGACCGTGACCCTGAACCCTGACCCCGAACCCTGACCCTGAACCCTGACCCTGACCCCTGACCTATGACCCCTGACCTCCGACACCTGACACCTGACCTCTGACCCCTGACCTATGAACCCTGACCCCTAACCTCTGGCCCCCGACCCTTGACCCCTGATCTCTGACCATTGACTCTGACCCCTGACCCTGACCGCTTACCCATGGCCCCTGACCCCTGATCTCTGACCTCTGAACCCTTACCCTGACCTCTGACCCATGACCCCTGACCCCTCACCCAGACCCCGACCCCTAATCCCTGAACATCACTCTGACCACTGACCCCTGACCCCTGACCCTGACCCCTGACCCCTGACCTCTGACCCTGTCCCCTGACCCTGTCCACTGACCCCTGACCCCTGACCTCTGACCGTGAGCTCTGAACCCTGACCTCTGACTTCTGACCCTGACCTCTGACCACTGACTCCTGACCCGGACCCTGACCCTTGACACTGACCCCTGACCCATGACCCCTGACCCCTGACCCCTGACATCTGACCCTTGACTCTGACCCCTGACCCATGACCCCTGACCTCTTACCCCTGACCCTGACCCCTTAACCATGACACCCAAGCCCTGACCCCTGACCCTGACCCTTACTCCCTGACCTATGACCCCTGACCTATGACCTCTGACCCCTGACCTCTGACCACTGACTCCTGACCCGGACCCTGACCCTTGACACTGACCCCTGACCCATGACCCCTGACCCCTGACCCCTGACATCTGACCCTTGACTCTGACCCCTGACCCATGACCCCTGACCTCTTACCCCTGACCCTGACCCCTTAACCATGACACCCAAGCCCTGACCCCTGACCCTGACCCTTACTCCCTGACCTATGACCCCTGACCTATGACCTCTGACCCCTGACCTCTGACATCTGACCTCTGACCCTAAACTCTGATCCCTGACACCTGACCTCTGACCTCTGAACCCTGACCCCGACCTCTGATTCATGATCCCTGACACTTGACCTCTGACCCCTCACCTCTGAACCCTGACCCCTGACCCTGAATTCTGACCCCTGACCCTGACCTCTGACCCCTGACCTCTGACATCTGAGCCCTGACCTCTGACCCCTGACCCCTGACTTCTGACCTACGACCCCTGACACCTGACCTCTGGGCCCTGACCCTTACCTATGACCCTGTACCGTGACCCCTTGACCCCTGACCCCTGACCTCTAACCGCTGACCCATGACCCCGACCCCTGACCTCTGACCCTTGACTCTGACCCCTGACCCCTGACCCTGACCCCTTACCCATGACCCCTGACCCCGACCCCGACCTCTGACCCCTTACCCTGACCTCTGACCCCTGACCCCTGACCCCTCACCCCGACGCCGACCCTGACCCCTAACCCCTGAACATCACCCTGACCCTGACCCCTTACCCATGACCCCCAACCCCTGACAACTGACCCTGACACTTACCCCGACCTCTGACCCCTGAGCCATGACCTCTGACTCATGACCTATGACCCTGACCTCTGACCCCAACACCTGACCTCTGACCCCTGAACTCTGAACCCTGACCCCTAACCTCTGGCCCCTGACCCCTGACCCCTGACATCTGACCCCTGATCTCTGAACCCTGACCCCTAACCTCTGGCCCCTGACCCCTGACCCCTGACCTCTGACCCTTGAATCTGACCCCTGACCTCCGACCCCTGACACCTGACCTCTAACCCCTGACACCTGACCCCTGACCTCTGACCATTGACTCTGACCCCTGACCCCTGACCCTGACTGCTTACCCATGACCCCCGACCCCTGACCCCTGACCTCTGAACCCTTACCCTTACCTCTGACCCATGACCCCTAACCCCTCACCCTGACCCCGACCCCGAGCCCTAACCACTGAACATCACCCTGACCACTGACCCCTGACCCTGACCCCTGACCCCTGACCTCTGACCCTGTCCCCTGACCCTGTCCCCTGACCCCTGACCTCTGACCGTGAGCTCTGAACCCTGACCTCTGACCCCTGGCCCTGACCTCTGACCACTGACTCCTGACCCTGACCCTGAACCTTGAAACTGACCCCTGAACCATGACCTCTGAACACTGACCTCTGACCCTTGACTCTCACCCCTGAACCCTGACCCCTGACCTCTGACGCCTGACCCCTTACCCATGAACCCCAAGCCCAGACACCTGACCCTGACCCTTACTCCCTGACCTATGACCCCTGACCTATGACCTCTGACCCCTGACCTCTGACACCTGACCTCTGACCCATGATCCCAAACACCTGACCCCTGACACCTGACCTCTGACCTCTGAAACCTGACCCCAACCTCTGATTCATGATCCCTGACACTTGACCTCTGACCCCTGACCTCTGACCCTAAACTCTGACCCCTGACACCTGACCTCTGAACCCTGACCACGACCTCTGATTCATGATCCCTGACACTTGAACTGTGACCCCTGACCTCTGACCCCTGACCTCTGACCCTGAACTCTGACCCCTGACCCTGACCTCTGACCTCTGAACCCTGACCTCTGACCCCTGACCCCTGACCTCTGACCTACGACCCCTGACACCTGACCTCTGGCCCCTGACCCTGACCTATGACCCTGTACCCTGACCCCTGACCACTGACCTCCGACACCTGACACCTGACCTCTGACCCCTGACCCCTGACCTCCGACCCCTGACACCTGACCTCTGACCCCTGACTTCTGCCCTCTAACCCTGACCCCTCACCCTGACCCATGACCCCTGACCCCTGACCCCTGGCGCTGACCCCTGACCTCTGACCCCTGACCCATGACCCCTGACACATGACCCCTGGCCCTGACCCTTTACCTCTGACCCATGACCCCTGACCCTTGACACCTGACTTCTGACCCCTGACCCTGACCTATGACACTTACACCTGACCCACTGACCCCTGACCTCTGATCTCTGAACCCTGACCTCAGACCCCTGAACCCTGACCCCCACCCCTGACCCCTGACCTGTGACCTCTGACCCATGACCCATGACCCCTGACCCCTGACCTCCGACCCCTGACACCTGGCCTCTGACCCCTGATCTCTGACCCATTATCCCTAACCTCTGACCTCTGACGACTGACACTGACCTCTTAACCCTGACACTTGACCTCTGAACCCTGACCCCTGAAACCTGACCTCTGAACCCTGACCCCCTGACCTATGACCCCTGACCTATGACCTCTGACCCCTGACCTCTGACATCTGACCTCTGACCCTAAACTCTGATCCCTGACACCTGACCTCTGACCTCTGAACCCTGACCCCGACCTCTGATTCATGATCCCTGACACTTGACCTCTGACCCCTCACCTCTGAACCCTGACCCCTGACCCTGAATTCTGACCCCTGACCCTGACCTCTGACCCCTGACCTCTGACATCTGAGCCCTGACCTCTGACCCCTGACCCCTGACTTCTGACCTACGACCCCTGACACCTGACCTCTGGGCCCTGACCCTTACCTATGACCCTGTACCGTGACCCCTTGACCCCTGACCTCTAACCGCTGACCCATGACCCCGACCCCTGACCTCTGACCCTTGACTCTGACCCCTGACCCCTGACCCTGACCCCTTACCCATGACCCCTGACCCCGACCCCGACCTCTGACCCCTTACCCTGACCTCTGACCCCTGACCCCTGACCCCTCACCCCGACGCCGACCCTGACCCCTAACCCCTGAACATCACACTGACCCCTGACCCTGACCCCTTACCCATGACCCCCAACCCCTGACAACTGACCCTGACACTTACCCCGACCTCTGACCCCTGAGCCATGACCTCTGACTCATGACCTATGACCCTGACCTCTGACCCCAACACCTGACCTCTGACCCCTGAACTCTGAACCCTGACCCCTAACCTCTGGCCCCTGACCCCTGACCCCTGACCTCTGACCCTTGAATCTGACCCCTGACCTCCGACCCCTGACACCTGACCTCTAACCCCTGACACCTGACCCCTGACCTCTGACCATTGACTCTGACCCCTGACCCCTGACCCTGACTGCTTACCCATGACCCCCGACCCCTGACCCCTGACCTCTGAACCCTTACCCTTACCTCTGACCCATGACCCCTAACCCCTCACCCTGACCCCGACCCCGAGCCCTAACCACTGAACATCACCCTGACCACTGACCCCTGACCCTGACCCCTGACCCCTGACCTCTGACCCTGTCCCCTGACCCTGTCCCCTGACCCCTGACCTCTGACCGTGAGCTCTGAACCCTGACCTCTGACCCCTGGCCCTGACCTCTGACCACTGACTCCTGACCCTGACCCTGAACCTTGAAACTGACCCCTGAACCATGACCTCTGAACACTGACCTCTGACCCTTGACTCTCACCCCTGAACCCTGACCCCTGACCTCTGACGCCTGACCCCTTACCCATGAACCCCAAGCCCAGACACCTGACCCTGACCCTTACTCCCTGACCTATGACCCCTGACCTATGACCTCTGACCCCTGACCTCTGACACCTGACCTCTGACCCATGATCCCAAACACCTGACCCCTGACACCTGACCTCTGACCTCTGAAACCTGACCCCAACCTCTGATTCATGATCCCTGACACTTGACCTCTGACCCCTGACCTCTGACCCTAAACTCTGACCCCTGACACCTGACCTCTGAACCCTGACCACGACCTCTGATTCATGATCCCTGACACTTGAACTGTGACCCCTGACCTCTGACCCCTGACCTCTGACCCTGACCTCTGACCCCTGACCCCTGACCCTGACCTCTGACCTCTGAACCCTGACGTCTGACCCCTGACCCCTGACCTCTGACCTACGACCCCTGACACCTGACCTCTGGCCCCTGACCCTGACCTATGACCCTGTACCCTGACCCCTGACCACTGACCTCCGACACCTGACACCTGACCTCTGACCCCTGACCCCTGACCTCCGACCCCTGACACCTGACCTCTGACCCCTGACTTCTGCCCTCTAACCCTGACCCCTCACCCTGACCCATGACCCCTGACCCCTGACCCCTGGCGCTGACCCCTGACCTCTGACCCCTGACCCATGACCCCTGACACATGACCCCTGGCCCTGACCCTTTACCTCTGACCCATGACCCCTGACCCTTGACACCTGACTTCTGACCCCTGACCCTGACCTATGACACTTACACCTGACCCACTGACCCCTGACCTCTGATCTCTGAACCCTGACCTCAGACCCCTGAACCCTGACCCCCACCCCTGACCCCTGACCTGTGACCTCTGACCCATGACCCATGACCCCTGACCCCTGACCTCCGACCCCTGACACCTGGCCTCTGACCCCTGATCTCTGACCCATTATCCCTAACCTCTGACCTCTGACGACTGACACTGACCTCTTAACCCTGACACTTGACCTCTGAACCCTGACCCCTGAAACCTGACCTCTGAACCCTGACCCCCTGACCTATGACCCATGACCCCTGACCTCTGACATCCGACCCCCCACACCTGAACTCTGGCCCCTGACCCTGACTTATGACCCTGATCCCTGACCCCGTGACCCCTGACCCCTGACCCCTGACCCCTGACCCCTGACCCCCAACCCCTGGCAACTGACCCTGACCCTTACCCCGACCTCTGACCCCTGACCACTGACCCCTGAGCACTGACCTCCGACACCTGACACCTGACCTCTGACCCCTGACCCATGACCCCTGACTTCTGACCTCCGACCCCTGACACCAGACCTCTGACCCCTGACTTCTGACCTCTAGCCCCTGACCCTGACCCTGACCCCTTACCCATGAACCCCGACCCCTGACACCTGACCTCTGACCCCTGACCTCTGACCTCTTACCCTGAACCCTGACCCTGACCCATGACCCCTGACCCCTGAACTCTGCCCCATGGCGCTGACCCCTGACCTCTGACCCCTGACCCATGACCCCTGACCCCTGGCCCTGACCCATGACCTCTGACCCATGACCCATGACCCCGACCTCTGACATACGACCCCTTAAACCTGACCTCTGACCCCTGACCCTGACCAATGACACTTACCCCTGACCCCCTGACCCCTGACCTCTGACCTCTGAACGCTGACCCCTGACCCCTGACCCATGACCCCTGACCCTGACCCCTGACCTCTGACCTCTGAACCCTTACGCTGACCTCTGAACCCTGACCTCTGACCCCTGACCCCTGATATATGACCTCTGACCCCCGACCCCTGACCTCTGACACATGATCCCTGACCCCGACTCTTGACCTCTGACCCCTGACCTCTGAATCCTGACCTCTGATCCCCGACCCCTGACCCCTGACCTCTGACACAGGACCCATGACCCATGACCCATGACCACTGTCCTCTGACCCCTGACACCTGACCTCTGACCCATGACCCCTGACACCTGACCTCTGACCTCCGACACCCGACACCTGACCTCTGGCCCCTGACCCTGACCTATGACCCTGATCCCTGACCCCCTGAACCCTGACCCCTGACCCATGACCTCTGACCCCTG
This sequence comes from Phaenicophaeus curvirostris, assembly GCF_032191515.1. NCBI lineage: Eukaryota > Metazoa > Chordata > Aves > Cuculiformes > Cuculidae > Phaenicophaeus > Phaenicophaeus curvirostris. Next base: position 37,251 of record NW_027206951.1, on the reverse strand, counting down.
ACCCTGACCCATGACCTCTGACCCCCAACCCCCAAACCCTGACCTCTTACCCCTGGCCCTGAACCCTGACCTATGACCTCTGACCCCTGAACCATGACCCCTGACCCCTGATCTCTGACCTCCAACCCCTGACCCCTGACCTCTGACCCCTGACCCTGACCCATGACCCCTGACCCCCAACCCCAAACCCCTAACCTCTTACCCCTGCCCTGACCCCTGACCTATGACCTCTGACCCCTGACCCATGGATTCTGACCCCTGACCTCTGACACTGTCCCCTGACCCCTGACCTCTGACCTCTGGAGCCTTATCCTGACCCCTTACCCTGACCCCTGACCCTGACCCATGACCCCTGACCCCTGGCCTCTGACATACGACCCCTTACACCTGACCTCTGACCCCTGACCCTGACCTATGACACTTACCCCGACCCCCTGACCCCTGACCCCTGACCTCTGAACCCTGACCTCTGAACCCTGAACCCTGACCCCTGACCCATGACCCCTGACCCCGACCCTGACCCCTGACCTCTGACCTCTGAACCCTTACCCTGACCTCTGAACCCTGACCTCTGACCCATGACCCCTGATCTATGAACTCTGACCCCCGACCCCTGACCCTTGACCTCTGACCTCTGACCCCTGACCCATAACCCCTGACCTCCGACACCTGACACCTCACCTCTGACCCATGACCACTGACACCTGACCTCTGACCCCTGACCCATGACCCCTGACCCCTGACCTCCGACTCCTGACACCTCACCTCTGACCCATGACCACTGACACCTGACCCTGACCTATTACCATGACCCCTGACCCCCTTACCCCTGACCCCTTACCCCTGACCTCTGAACTCTGAACCCTGACCTCTGACCCCTGACCCCTGACCCCTGACCTCTGAAGGTTGACTCTGACCCCTGACCCCTGACACTGACAATTTACCCATGACCCCCGACCCCTGACCCCTGACCTCTTACCTCTGAACACTTACCCTGATCCCTGACCTCTGACCCCTCACCCTGACCCCGACCCTGACCCCTAACCCCTGAACATCACCCTGACCCCTGACCTCTGGCCCCTGACTCCTGACCCTGACCCTAACCCTTGACAATGACCCCTGACCCCTCACCCTGACCCCTCACCCTGACCCGTAACCCCAGACTGTGTCCCTGACCCCTGACCCCTGAACCTAACCCCTCACACTTACCCTGACCCTGGACCCTTAAACCTGACCCCTGACCCCTGACCCTGACCCCTGACCCCTGACCCTGACCACTGACCCTGACCCTGACCCCTAACCCCTGACCCCTGACCCGTAAACCCTGACCGTGACCCTGACCCCTGACCTATGACCCGTGACCCCTGACCACCAACCCCTGACACCTGACCTCTGACCTCTAAACCGTGCTCCCTGACATCTGACCACTGACCCTGACCTCTTTAACCCTGACACTTGACCTCTGACCCCTGACCTCTGACCCCTGACCCCTGACCTTGACCCCTGACTTCTGATCTCTGAACCCTTACCCTGACCTCTAAACCCTGACCTCTGACCCCCGACCCCTGACCCCTGACCTCTGACCCCTGATCTCTGACCCATGATCCCTGTCCTCTGACCACTGACCCTGACCTCTTAACCCTGACACTTGACCTCTGACACCTGACCCCGACCTCTGTCCTCTGACCCTGAGCTCTGACTCCTGACCTCTGACCCCTGAAACCTGACCTCTGACCCTTGACTCTGATTCCAGACCCTGACCCACGACCTCTGACCTCTGAACCATTACCCTGACCTCTGACCCCTGACTCCTAAACCCTGACCCCTCACCCTGACCACTGACCCTGACCCTGACCCCTGACCTCTGACCCGTAACCCCTGACCGTGACCCTGAACCCTGACCCCGAACCCTGACCCTGAACCCTGACCCTGACCCCTGACCTATGACCCCTGACCTCCGACACCTGACACCTGACCCCTGACCTATGAACCCTGACCCCTAACCTCTGGCCCCTGACCCTTGACCCCTGATCTCTGACCATTGACTCTGACCCCTGACCCTGACCGCTTACCCATGGCCCCTGACCCCTGATCTCTGACCTCTGAACCCTTACCCTGACCTCTGACCCATGACCCCTGACCCCTCACCCAGACCCCGACCCCGACCCCTAATCCCTGAACATCACTCTGACCACTGACCCCTGACCCCTGACCCTGACCCCTGACCCCTGACCTCTGACCCTGTCCCCTGACCCTGTCCACTGACCCCTGACCCCTGACCTCTGACCGTGAGCTCTGAACCCTGACCTCTGACTTCTGACCCTGACCTCTGACCACTGACTCCTGACCCGGACCCTGACCCTTGACACTGACCCCTGACCCATGACCCCTGACCCCTGACCCCTGACATCTGACCCTTGACTCTGACCCCTGACCCATGACCCCTGACCTCTTACCCCTGACCCTGACCCCTTAACCATGACACCCAAGCCCTGACCCCTGACCCTGACCCTTACTCCCTGACCTATGACCCCTGACCTATGACCTCTGACCCCTGACCTCTGACCACTGACTCCTGACCCGGACCCTGACCCTTGACACTGACCCCTGACCCATGACCCCTGACCCCTGACATCTGACCCTTGACTCTGACCCCTGACCCATGACCCCTGACCTCTTACCCCTGACCCTGACCCCTTAACCATGACACCCAAGCCCTGACCCCTGACCCTGACCCTTACTCCCTGACCTATGACCCCTGACCTATGACCTCTGACCCCTGACCTCTGACATCTGACCTCTGACCCTAAACTCTGATCCCTGACACCTGACCTCTGACCTCTGAACCCTGACCCCGACCTCTGATTCATGATCCCTGACACTTGACCTCTGACCCCTCACCTCTGAACCCTGACCCCTGACCCTGAATTCTGACCCCTGACCCTGACCTCTGACCCCTGACCCCTGACTTCTGACCTACGACCCCTGACACCTGACCTCTGGGCCCTGACCCTTACCTATGACCCTGTACCGTGACCCCTTGACCCCTGACCTCTAACCGCTGACCCATGACCCCGACCCCTGACCTCTGACCCTTGACTCTGACCCCTGACCCCTGACCCTGACCCCTTACCCATGACCCCTGACCCCGACCCCGACCTCTGACCCCTTACCCTGACCTCTGACCCCTGACCCCTGACCCCTCACCCCGACGCCGACCCTGACCCCTAACCCCTGAACATCACCCTGACCCCTGACCCTGACCCCTTACCCATGACCCCCAACCCCTGACAACTGACCCTGACACTTACCCCGACCTCTGACCCCTGAGCCATGACCTCTGACTCATGACCTATGACCCTGACCTCTGACCCCAACACCTGACCTCTGACCCCTGAACTCTGAACCCTGACCCCTAACCTCTGGCCCCTGACCCCTGACCCCTGACCTCTGACCCTTGAATCTGACCCCTGACCTCCGACCCCTGACACCTGACCTCTAACCCCTGACACCTGACCCCTGACCTCTGACCATTGACTCTGACCCCTGACCCCTGACCCTGACTGCTTACCCATGACCCCCGACCCCTGACCCCTGACCTCTGAACCCTTACCCTTACCTCTGACCCATGACCCCTAACCCCTCACCCTGACCCCGACCCCTAACCACTGAACATCACCCTGACCACTGACCCCTGACCCTGACCCCTGACCCCTGACCTCTGACCCTGTCCCCTGACCCTGTCCCCTGACCCCTGACCTCTGACCGTGAGCTCTGAACCCTGACCTCTGACCCCTGGCCCTGACCTCTGACCACTGACTCCTGACCCTGACCCTGAACCTTGACACTGACCCCTGAACCATGACCTCTGAACACTGACCTCTGACCCTTGACTCTCACCCCTGAACCCTGACCCCTGACCTCTGACGCCTGACCCCTTACCCATGAACCCCAAGCCCAGACACCTGACCCTGACCCTTACTCCCTGACCTATGACCCCTGACCTATGACCTCTGACCCCTGACCTCTGACACCTGACCTCTGACCCATGATCCCAAACACCTGACCCCTGACACCTGACCTCTGACCTCTGAAACCTGACCCCAACCTCTGATTCATGATCCCTGACACTTGACCTCTGACCCCTGACCTCTGACCCTAAACTCTGACCCCTGACACCTGACCTCTGAACCCTGACCACGACCTCTGATTCATGATCCCTGACACTTGAACTGTGACCCCTGACCTCTGACCCCTGACCTCTGACCCTGACCTCTGACCCCTGACCCTGACCTCTGACCTCTGAACCCTGACCTCTGACCCCTGACCCCTGACCTCTGACCTACGACCCCTGACACCTGACCTCTGGCCCCTGACCCTGACCTTTGACCCTGTACCCTGACCCCTGACCACTGACCTCCGACACCTGACACCTGACCTCTGACCCCTGACCCCTGACCTCCGACCCCTGACACCTGACCTCTGACCCCTGACTTCTGCCCTCTAACCCTGACCCCTCACCCTGACCCATGACCCCTGACCCCTGACCCCTGGCGCTGACCCCTGACCTCTGACCCCTGACCCATGACCCCTGACACATGACCCCTGGCCCTGACCCTTTACCTCTGACCCATGACCCCTGACCCTTGACACCTGACTTCTGACCCCTGACCCTGACCTATGACACTTACACCTGACCCACTGACCCCTGACCTCTGATCTCTGAACCCTGACCTCAGACCCCTGAACCCTGACCCCCACCCCTGACCCCTGACCTGTGACCTCTGACCCATGACCCATGACCCCTGACCCCTGACCTCCGACCCCTGACACCTGGCCTCTGACCCCTGATCTCTGACCCATTATCCCTAACCTCTGACCTCTGACGACTGACACTGACCTCTTAACCCTGACACTTGACCTCTGAACCCTGACCCCTGAAACCTGACCTCTGAACCCTGACCCCCTGACCTATGACCCATGACCCCTGACCTCTGACATCCGACCCCCCACACCTGAACTCTGGCCCCTGACCCTGACTTATGACCCTGATCCCTGACCCCGTGACCCCTGACCCCTGATCTCTGACCCCTGACCCCTGACCCCTGACCCCCAACCCCTGGCAACTGACCCTGACCCTTACCCCGACCTCTGACCCCTGACCACTGACCCCTGAGCACTGACCTCCGACACCTGACACCTGACCTCTGACCCCTGACCCATGACCCCTGACTTCTGACCTCCGACCCCTGACACCAGACCTCTGACCCCTGACTTCTGACCTCTAGCCCCTGACCCTGACCCTGACCCCTTACCCATGAACCCCGACCCCTGACACCTGACCTCTGACCCCTGACCTCTGACCTCTTACCCTGAACCCTGACCCTGACCCATGACCCCCGACCCCTGAACTCTGCCCCATGGCGCTGACCCCTGACCTCTGACCCCTGACCCATGACCCCTGACCCCTGGCCCTGACCCATGACCTCTGACCCATGACCCATGACCCCGACCTCTGACATACGACCCCTTAAACCTGACCTCTGACCCCTGACCCTGACCAATGACACTTACCCCTGACCCCCTGACCCCTGACCTCTGACCTCTGAACGCTGACCCCTGACCCCTGACCCATGACCCCTGACCCTGACCCCTGACCTCTGACCTCTGAACCCTTACGCTGACCTCTGAACCCTGACCTCTGACCCCTGACCCCTGATATATGACCTCTGACCCCCGACCCCTGACCTCTGACACATGATCCCTGACCCCGACTCTTGACCTCTGACCCCTGACCTCTGAATCCTGACCTCTGATCCCCGACCCCTGACCCCTGACCTCTGACACAGGACCCATGACCCATGACCCATGACCACTGTCCTCTGACCCCTGACACCTGACCTCTGACCCATGACCCCTGACACCTGACCTCTGACCTCCGACACCCGACACCTGACCTCTGGCCCCTGACCCTGACCTATGACCCTGATCCCTGACCCCCTGAACCCTGACCCCTGACCCATGACCTCTGACCCCTGACCCTGACCCATGACCTCTGACCCCCAACCCCCAAACCCTGACCTCTTACCCCTGGCCCTGAACCCTGACCTATGACCTCTGACCCCTGAACCATGACCCCTGACCCCTGATCTCTGACCTCCAACCCCTGACCCCTGACCTCTGACCCCTGACCCTGACCCATGACCCCTGACCCCCAACCCCAAACCCCTAACCTCTTACCCCTGCCCTGACCCCTGACCTATGACCTCTGACCCCTGACCCATGGATTCTGACCCCTGACCTCTGACACTGTCCCCTGACCCCTGACCTCTGACCTCTGAAGCCTTATCCTGACCCCTTACCCTGACCCCTGACCCTGACCCATGACCCCTGACCCCTGGCCTCTGACATACGACCCCTTACACCTGACCTCTGACCCCTGACCCTGACCTATGACACTTACCCCGACCCCCTGACCCCTGACCCCTGACCTCTGAACCCTGACCTCTGAACCCTGAACCCTGACCCCTGACCCATGACCCCTGACCCCGACCCTGACCCCTGACCTCTGACCTCTGAACCCTTACCCTGACCTCTGAACCCTGACCTCTGACCCATGACCCCTGATCTATGAACTCTGACCCCCGACCCCTGACCCTTGACCTCTGACCTCTGACCCCTGACCCATAACCCCTGACCTCCGACACCTGACACCTCACCTCTGACCCATGACCACTGACACCTGACCTCTGACCCCTGACCCATGACCCCTGACCCCTGACCTCCGACTCCTGACACCTCACCTCTGACCCATGACCACTGACACCTGACCCTGACCTATTACCATGACCCCTGACCCCCTTACCCCTGACCCCTTACCCCTGACCTCTGAACTCTGAACCCTGACCTCTGACCCCTGACCCATGACCCATGACCCCTGACCTCTGAAGGTTGACTCTGACCCCTGACCCCTGACACTGACAATTTACCCATGACCCCCGACCCCTGACCCCTGACCTCTTACCTCTGAACACTTACCCTGATCCCTGACCTCTGACCCCTCACCCTGACCCCGACCCTGACCCCTAACCCCTGAACATCACCCTGACCCCTGACCTCTGGCCCCTGACTCCTGACCCTGACCCTAACCCTTGACAATGACCCCTGACCCCTCACCCTGACCCCTCACCCTGACCCGTAACCCCAGACTGTGTCCCTGACCCCTGACCCCTGAACCTAACCCCTCACACTTACCCTGACCCTGGACCCTTAAACCTGACCCCTGACCCCTGACCCTGACCCCTGACCCCTGACCCTGACCACTGACCCTGACCCTGACCCCTAACCCCTGACTCTGACCCGTAAACCCTGACCGTGACCCTGACCCCGACCCCTGACCCCTGACCCTGAACCCTGACCCTGACCCTGACCCCTGACCTATGACCCGTGACCCCTGACCACCAACCCCTGACACCTGACCTCTGACCTCTAAACCGTGCTCCCTGACATCTGACCACTGACCCTGACCTCTTTAACCCTGACACTTGACCTCTGACCCCTGACCTCTGACCCCTGACCCCTGACCTTGACCCCTGACTTCTGATCTCTGAACCCTTACCCTGACCTCTAAACCCTGACCTCTGACCCCCGACCCCTGACCCCTGACCTCTGACCCCTGATCTCTGACCCATGATCCCTGTCCTCTGACCACTGACCCTGACCTCTTAACCCTGACACTTGACCTCTGACACCTGACCCCGACCTCTGTCCTCTGACCCTGAGCTCTGACTCCTGACCTCTGACCCCTGAAACCTGACCTCTGACCCTTGACTCTGATTCCAGACCCTGACCCACGACCTCTGACCTCTGAACCATTACCCTGACCTCTGACCCCTGACTCCTAAACCCTGACCCCTCACCCTGACCACTGACCCTGACCCTGACCCCTGACCTCTGACCCGTAACCCCTGACCGTGACCCTGAACCCTGACCCCGAACCCTGACCCTGAACCCTGACCCTGACCCCTGACCTATGACCCCTGACCTCCGACACCTGACCTCTGACCCCTGACCTATGAACCCTGACCCCTAACCTCTGGCCCCTGACCCTTGACCCCTGATCTCTGACCATTGACTCTGACCCCTGACCCTGACCGCTTACCCATGGCCCCTGACCCCTGATCTCTGACCTCTGAACCCTTACCCTGACCTCTGACCCATGACCCCTGACCCCTCACCCAGACCCCGACCCCGACCCCTAATCCCTGAACATCACTCTGACCACTGACCCCTGACCCCTGACCCTGACCCCTGACCCCTGACCTCTGACCCTGTCCCCTGACCCTGTCCACTGACCCCTGACCCCTGACCTCTGACCGTGAGCTCTGAACCCTGACCTCTGACTTCTGACCCTGACCTCTGACCACTGACTCCTGACCCGGACCCTGACCCTTGACACTGACCCCTGACCCATGACCCCTGACCCCTGACCCCTGACATCTGACCCTTGACTCTGACCCCTGACCCATGACCCCTGACCTCTTACCCCTGACCCTGACCCCTTAACCATGACACCCAAGCCCTGACCCCTGACCCTGACCCTTACTCCCTGACCTATGACCCCTGACCTATGACCTCTGACCCCTGACCTCTGACCACTGACTCCTGACCCGGACCCTGACCCTTGACACTGACCCCTGACCCATGACCCCTGACCCCTGACCCCTGACATCTGACCCTTGACTCTGACCCCTGACCCATGACCCCTGACCTCTTACCCCTGACCCTGACCCCTTAACCATGACACCCAAGCCCTGACCCCTGACCCTGACCCTTACTCCCTGACCTATGACCCCTGACCTATGACCTCTGACCCCTGACCTCTGACATCTGACCTCTGACCCTAAACTCTGATCCCTGACACCTGACCTCTGACCTCTGAACCCTGACCCCGACCTCTGATTCATGATCCCTGACACTTGACCTCTGACCCCTCACCTCTGAACCCTGACCCCTGACCCTGAATTCTGACCCCTGACCCTGACCTCTGACCCCTGACCTCTGACATCTGAGCCCTGACCTCTGACCCCTGACCCCTGACTTCTGACCTACGACCCCTGACACCTGACCTCTGGGCCCTGACCCTTACCTATGACCCTGTACCGTGACCCCTTGACCCCTGACCCCTGACCTCTAACCGCTGACCCATGACCCCGACCCCTGACCTCTGACCCTTGACTCTGACCCCTGACCCCTGACCCTGACCCCTTACCCATGACCCCTGACCCCGACCCCGACCTCTGACCCCTTACCCTGACCTCTGACCCCTGACCCCTGACCCCTCACCCCGACGCCGACCCTGACCCCTAACCCCTGAACATCACCCTGACCCTGACCCCTTACCCATGACCCCCAACCCCTGACAACTGACCCTGACACTTACCCCGACCTCTGACCCCTGAGCCATGACCTCTGACTCATGACCTATGACCCTGACCTCTGACCCCAACACCTGACCTCTGACCCCTGAACTCTGAACCCTGACCCCTAACCTCTGGCCCCTGACCCCTGACCCCTGACCTCTGACCCTTGAATCTGACCCCTGACCTCCGACCCCTGACACCTGACCTCTAACCCCTGACACCTGACCCCTGACCTCTGACCATTGACTCTGACCCCTGACCCCTGACCCTGACTGCTTACCCATGACCCCCGACCCCTGACCCCTGACCTCTGAACCCTTACCCTTACCTCTGACCCATGACCCCTAACCCCTCACCCTGACCCCGACCCCGAGCCCTAACCACTGAACATCACCCTGACCACTGACCCCTGACCCTGACCCCTGACCCCTGACCTCTGACCCTGTCCCCTGACCCTGTCCCCTGACCCCTGACCTCTGACCGTGAGCTCTGAACCCTGACCTCTGACCACTGACTCCTGACCCTGACCCTGAACCTTGACACTGACCCCTGAACCATGACCTCTGAACACTGACCTCTGACCCTTGACTCTCACCCCTGAACCCTGACCCCTGACCTCTGACGCCTGACCCCTTACCCATGAACCCCAAGCCCAGACACCTGACCCTGACCCTTACTCCCTGACCTATGACCCCTGACCTATGACCTCTGACCCCTGACCTCTGACACCTGACCTCTGACCCATGATCCCAAACACCTGACCCCTGACACCTGACCTCTGACCTCTGAAACCTGACCCCAACCTCTGATTCATGATCCCTGACACTTGACCTCTGACCCCTGACCTCTGACCCTAAACTCTGACCCCTGACACCTGACCTCTGAACCCTGACCACGACCTCTGATTCATGATCCCTGACACTTGAACTGTGACCCCTGACCTCTGACCCCTGACCTCTGACCCTGAACTCTGACCCCTGACCCTGACCTCTGACCTCTGAACCCTGACCTCTGACCCCTGACCCCTGACCTCTGACCTACGACCCCTGACACCTGACCTCTGGCCCCTGACCCTGACCTATGACCCTGTACCCTGACCCCTGACCACTGACCTCCGACACCTGACACCTGACCTCTGACCCCTGACCCCTGACCTCCGACCCCTGACACCTGACCTCTGACCCCTGACTTCTGCCCTCTAACCCTGACCCCTCACCCTGACCCATGACCCCTGACCCCTGGCGCTGACCCCTGACCTCTGACCCCTGACCCATGACCCCTGACACATGACCCCTGGCCCTGACCCTTTACCTCTGACCCATGACCCCTGACCCTTGACACCTGACTTCTGACCCCTGACCCTGACCTATGACACTTACACCTGACCCACTGACCCCTGACCTCTGATCTCTGAACCCTGACCTCAGACCCCTGAACCCTGACCCCCACCCCTGACCCCTGACCTGTGACCTCTGACCCATGACCCGTGACCCCTGACCCCTGACCCCTGACCTCCGACCCCTGACACCTGGCCTCTGACCCCTGATCTCTGACCCATTATCCCTAACCTCTGACCTCTGACGACTGACACTGACCTCTTAACCCTGACACTTGACCTCTGAACCCTGACCCCTGAAACCTGACCTCTGAACCCTGACCCCCTGACCTATGACCCATGACTTATGACCCATGACCCCTGACCTCTGACATCCGACCCCCCACACCTGAACTCTGGCCCCTGACCCTGACTTATGACCCTGATCCCTGACCCCGTGACCCCTGACCCCTGATCTCTGACCCCTGACCCCTGACCCCCAACCCCTGGCAACTGACCCTGACCCTTACCCCGACCTCTGACCCCTGACCACTGACCCCTGAGCACTGACCTCCGACACCTGACACCTGACCTCTGACCCCTGACCCATGACCCCTGACTTCTGACCTCCGACCCCTGACACCAGACCTCTGACCCCTGACTTCTGACCTCTAGCCCCTGACCCTGACCCTGACCCCTTACCCATGAACCCCGACCCCTGACACCTGACCTCTGACCCCTGACCTCTGACCTCTTACCCTGAACCCTGACCCTGACCCATGACCCCTGACCCCTGAACTCTGCCCCATGGCGCTGACCCCTGACCTCTGACCCCTGACCCATGACCCCTGACCCCTGGCCCTGACCCATGACCTCTGACCCATGACCCATGACCCCGACCTCTGACATACGACCCCTTAAACCTGACCTCTGACCCCTGACCCTGACCAATGACACTTACCCCTGACCCCCTGACCCCTGACCTCTGACCTCTGAACGCTGACCCCTGACCCCTGACCCATGACCCCTGACCCTGACCCCTGACCTCTGACCTCTGAACCCTTACGCTGACCTCTGAACCCTGACCTCTGACCCCTGACCCCTGATATATGACCTCTGACCCCCGACCCCTGACCTCTGACACATGATCCCTGACCCCGACTCTTGACCTCTGACCCCTGACCTCTGAATCCTGACCTCTGATCCCCGACCCCTGACCCCTGACCTCTGACACAGGACCCATGACCCATGACCCATGACCACTGTCCTCTGACCCCTGACACCTGACCTCTGACCCATGACCCCTGACACCTGACCTCTGACCTCCGACACCCGACACCTGACCTCTGGCCCCTGACCCTGACCTATGACCCTGATCCCTGACCCCCTGAACCCTGACCCCTGACCCATGACCTCTGACCCCTGACCCTGACCCATGACCTCTGACCCCCAACCCCCAAACCCTGACCTCTTACCCCTGGCCCTGAACCCTGACCTATGACCTCTGACCCCTGAACCATGACCCCTGACCCCTGATCTCTGACCTCCAACCCCTGACCCCTGACCTCTGACCCCTGACCCTGACCCATGACCCCTGACCCCCAACCCCAAACCCCTAACCTCTTACCCCTGCCCTGACCCCTGACCTATGACCTCTGACCCCTGACCCATGGATTCTGACCCCTGACCTCTGACACTGTCCCCTGACCCCTGACCTCTGACCTCTGAAGCCTTATCCTGACCCCTTACCCTGACCCCTGACCCTGACCCATGACCCCTGACCCCTGGCCTCTGACATACGACCCCTTACACCTGACCTCTGACCCCTGACCCTGACCTATGACACTTACCCCGACCCCCTGACCCCTGACCCCTGACCTCTGAACCCTGACCTCTGAACCCTGAACCCTGACCCCTGACCCATGACCCCTGACCCCGACCCTGACCCCTGACCTCTGACCTCTGAACCCTTACCCTGACCTCTGAACCCTGACCTCTGACCCATGACCCCTGATCTATGAACTCTGACCCCGACCCCTGACCCCTGACCTCTGACCTCTGACCCATGACCCATAACCCCTGACCTCCGACACCTGACACCTCACCTCTGACCCATGACCACTGACACCTGACCTCTGACCCCTGACCCATGACCCCTGACCCCTGACCTCCGACTCCTGACACCTCACCTCTGACCCATGACCACTGACACCTGACCCTGACCTATTACCATGACCCCTGACCCCCTTACCCCTGACCCCTTACCCCTGACCTCTGAACTCTGAACCCTGACCTCTGACCCCTGACCCATGACCCCTGACCCCTGACCTCTGAAGGTTGACTCTGACCCCTGACCCCTGACACTGACAATTTACCCATGACCCCCGACCCCTGACCCCTGACCTCTTACCTCTGAACACTTACCCTGATCCCTGACCTCTGACCCCTCACCCTGACCCCGACCCTGACCCCTAACCCCTGAACATCACCCTGACCCCTGACCTCTGGCCCCTGACTCCTGACCCTGACCCTAACCCTTGACAATGACCCCTGACCCCTCACCCTGACCCCTCACCCTGACCCGTAACCCCAGACTGTGTCCCTGACCCCTGACCCCTGAACCTAACCCCTCACACTTACCCTGACCCTGGACCCTTAAACCTGACCCCTGACCCCTGACCCTGACCCCTGACCCCTGACCCTGACCACTGACCCTGACCCTGACCCCTAACCCCTGACTCTGACCCGTAAACCCTGACCGTGACCCTGACCCCGACCCCTGACCCCTGACCCTGAACCCTGACCCTGACCCTGACCCCTGACCTATGACCCGTGACCCCTGACCACCAACCCCTGACACCTGACCTCTGACCTCTAAACCGTGCTCCCTGACATCTGACCACTGACCCTGACCTCTTTAACCCTGACACTTGACCTCTGACCCCTGACCTCTGACCCCTGACCCCTGACCTTGACCCCTGACTTCTGATCTCTGAACCCTTACCCTGACCTCTAAACCCTGACCTCTGACCCCCGACCCCTGACCCCTGACCTCTGACCCCTGATCTCTGACCCATGATCCCTGTCCTCTGACCACTGACCCTGACCTCTTAACCCTGACACTTGACCTCTGACACCTGACCCCGACCTCTGTCCTCTGACCCTGAGCTCTGACTCCTGACCTCTGACCCCTGAAACCTGACCTCTGACCCTTGACTCTGATTCCAGACCCTGACCCACGACCTCTGACCTCTGAACCATTACCCTGACCTCTGACCCCTGACTCCTAAACCCTGACCCCTCACCCTGACCACTGACCCTGACCCTGACCCCTGACCTCTGACCCGTAACCCCTGACCGTGACCCTGAACCCTGACCCCGAACCCTGACCCTGAACCCTGACCCCTGACCTATGACCCCTGACCTCCGACACCTGACACCTGACCTCTGACCCCTGACCTATGAACCCTGACCCCTAACCTCTGGCCCCTGACCCTTGACCCCTGATCTCTGACCATTGACTCTGACCCCTGACCCTGACCGCTTACCCATGGCCCCTGACCCCTGATCTCTGACCTCTGAACCCTTACCCTGACCTCTGACCCATGACCCCTGACCCCTCACCCAGACCCCGACCCCGACCCCTAATCCCTGAACATCACTCTGACCACTGACCCCTGACCCCTGACCCTGACCCCTGACCCCTGACCTCTGACCCTGTCCCCTGACCCTGTCCACTGACCCCTGACCCCTGACCTCTGACCGTGAGCTCTGAACCCTGACCTCTGACTTCTGACCCTGACCTCTGACCACTGACTCCTGACCCGGACCCTGACCCTTGACACTGACCCCTGACCCATGACCCCTGACCCCTGACATCTGACCCTTGACTCTGACCCCTGACCCATGACCCCTGACCTCTTACCCCTGACCCTGACCCCTTAACCATGACACCCAAGCCCTGACCCCTGACCCTGACCCTTACTCCCTGACCTATGACCCCTGACCTATGACCTCTGACCCCTGACCTCTGACCACTGACTCCTGACCCGGACCCTGACCCTTGACACTGACCCCTGACCCATGACCCCTGACCCCTGACATCTGACCCTTGACTCTGACCCCTGACCCATGACCCCTGACCTCTTACCCCTGACCCTGACCCCTTAACCATGACACCCAAGCCCTGACCCCTGACCCTGACCCTTACTCCCTGACCTATGACCCCTGACCTATGACCTCTGACCCCTGACCTCTGACATCTGACCTCTGACCCTAAACTCTGATCCCTGACACCTGACCTCTGACCTCTGAACCCTGACCCCGACCTCTGATTCATGATCCCTGACACTTGACCTCTGACCCCTCACCTCTGAACCCTGACCCCTGACCCTGAATTCTGACCCCTGACCCTGACCTCTGACCCCTGACCTCTGACATCTGAGCCCTGACCTCTGACCCCTGACCCCTGACTTCTGACCTACGACCCCTGACACCTGACCTCTGGGCCCTGACCCTTACCTATGACCCTGTACCGTGACCCCTTGACCCCTGACCCCTGACCTCTAACCGCTGACCCATGACCCCGACCCCTGACCTCTGACCCTTGACTCTGACCCCTGACCCCTGACCCTGACCCCTTACCCATGACCCCTGACCCCGACCCCGACCTCTGACCCCTTACCCTGACCTCTGACCCCTGACCCCTGACCCCTCACCCCGACGCCGACCCTGACCCCTAACCCCTGAACATCACACTGACCCCTGACCCTGACCCCTTACCCATGACCCCCAACCCCTGACAACTGACCCTGACACTTACCCCGACCTCTGACCCCTGAGCCATGACCTCTGACTCATGACCTATGACCCTGACCTCTGACCCCAACACCTGACCTCTGACCCCTGAACTCTGAACCCTGACCCCTAACCTCTGGCCCCTGACCCCTGACCCCTGACCTCTGACCCTTGAATCTGACCCCTGACCTCCGACCCCTGACACCTGACCTCTAACCCCTGACACCTGACCCCTGACCTCTGACCATTGACTCTGACCCCTGACCCCTGACCCTGACTGCTTACCCATGACCCCCGACCCCTGACCCCTGACCTCTGAACCCTTACCCTTACCTCTGACCCATGACCCCTAACCCCTCACCCTGACCCCGACCCCGAGCCCTAACCACTGAACATCACCCTGACCACTGACCCCTGACCCTGACCCCTGACCCCTGACCTCTGACCCTGTCCCCTGACCCTGTCCCCTGACCCCTGACCTC
Organism: Phaenicophaeus curvirostris; assembly: GCF_032191515.1. NCBI lineage: Eukaryota > Metazoa > Chordata > Aves > Cuculiformes > Cuculidae > Phaenicophaeus > Phaenicophaeus curvirostris. The sequence goes on along the minus strand of NW_027206951.1, from coordinate 21,235 downwards.
TGACCGTGAGCTCTGAACCCTGACCTCTGACCCCTGGCCCTGACCTCTGACCACTGACTCCTGACCCTGACCCTGAACCTTGACACTGACCCCTGAACCATGACCTCTGAACACTGACCTCTGACCCTTGACTCTCACCCCTGAACCCTGACCCCTGACCTCTGACGCCTGACCCCTTACCCATGAACCCCAAGCCCAGACACCTGACCCTGACCCTTACTCCCTGACCTATGACCCCTGACCTATGACCTCTGACCCCTGACCTCTGACACCTGACCTCTGACCCATGATCCCAAACACCTGACCCCTGACACCTGACCTCTGACCTCTGAAACCTGACCCCAACCTCTGATTCATGATCCCTGACACTTGACCTCTGACCCCTGACCTCTGACCCTAAACTCTGACCCCTGACACCTGACCTCTGAACCCTGACCACGACCTCTGATTCATGATCCCTGACACTTGAACTGTGACCCCTGACCTCTGACCCTGAACTCTGACCCCTGACCCTGACCTCTGACCTCTGAACCCTGACCTCTGACCCCTGACCCCTGACCTCTGACCTACGACCCCTGACACCTGACCTCTGGCCCCTGACCCTGACCTATGACCCTGTACCCTGACCCCTGACCACTGACCTCCGACACCTGACACCTGACCTCTGACCCCTGACCCCTGACCTCCGACCCCTGACACCTGACCTCTGACCCCTGACTTCTGCCCTCTAACCCTGACCCCTCACCCTGACCCATGACCCCTGACCCCTGACCCCTGGCGCTGACCCCTGACCTCTGACCCCTGACCCATGACCCCTGACACATGACCCCTGGCCCTGACACTTTACCTCTGACCCATGACCCCTGACCCTTGACACCTGACTTCTGACACCTGACCCTGACCTATGACACTTACACCTGACCCACTGACCCCTGACCTCTGATCTCTGAACCCTGACCTCAGACCCCTGAACCCTGACCCCCACGCCTGACCCCTGACCTGTGACCTCTGACCCATGACCCATGACCCCTGACCCCTGACCTCCGACCCCTGACCCCTGACCTCCGACCCCTGACACCTGGCCTCTGACCCCTGATCTCTGACCCATTATCCCTAACCTCTGACCTCTGACGACTGACACTGACCTCTTAACCCTGACACTTGACCTCTGAACCCTGACCCCTGAAACCTGACCTCTGAACCCTGACCCCCTGACCTATGACCCCTGACTTATGACCCATGACCCCTGACCTCTGACATCCGACCCCCCACACCTGAACTCTGGCCCCTGACCCTGACTTATGACCCTGATCCCTGACCCCGTGACCCCTGACCCCTGATCTCTGACCCCTGACCCCTGACCCCCAACCCCTGGCAACTGACCCTGACCCTTACCCCGACCTCTGACCCCTGACCACTGACCCCTGAGCACTGACCTCCGACACCTGACACCTGACCTCTGACCCCTGACCCATGACCCCTGACTTCTGACCTCCGACCCCTGACACCAGACCTCTGACCCCTGACTTCTGACCTCTAGCCCCTGACCCTGACCCCTTACCCATGAACCCCGACCCATGACACCTGACCTCTGACCCCTGACCTCTGACCTCTTACCCTGAACCCTGACCCTGACCCATGACCCCTGACCCCTGAACTCTGCCCCATGGCGCTGACCCCTGACCTCTGACCCCTGACCCATGACCCCTGACCCCTGGCCCTGACCCATGACCTCTGACCCATGACCCATGACCCCGACCTCTGACATACGACCCCTTAAACCTGACCTCTGACCCCTGACCCTGACCAATGACACTTACCCCTGACCCCCTGACCCCTGACCTCTGACCTCTGAACGCTGACCCCTGACCCCTGACCCATGACCCCTGACCCTGACCCCTGACCTCTGACCTCTGAACCCTTACGCTGACCTCTGAACCCTGACCTCTGACCCCTGACCCCTGATATATGACCTCTGACCCCCGACCCCTGACCTCTGACACATGATCCCTGACCCCGACTCTTGACCTCTAACCCCTGACCTCTGAATCCTGACCTCTGATCCCGACCCCTGACCCCTGACCTCTGACACAGGACCCATGACCCATGACCCATGACCACTGTCCTCTGACCCCTGACACCTGACCTCTGACCCATGACCCCTGACACCTGACCTCTGACCTCCGACACCCGACACCTGACCTCTGGCCCCTGACCCTGACCTATGACCCTGATCCCTGACCCCCTGAACCCTGACCCCTGACCCATGACCTCTGACCCCTGACCCTGACCCATGACCTCTGACCCCCAACCCCCAAACCCTGACCTCTTACCCCTGGCCCTGAACCCTGACCTATGACCTCTGACCCCTGAACCATGACCCCTGACCCCTGATCTCTGACCTCCAACCCCTGACCCCTGACCTCTGACCCCTGACCCTGACCCATGACCCCTGACCCCCAACCCCAAACCCCTAACCTCTTACCCCTGCCCTGACCCCTGACCTATGACCTCTGACCCCTGACCCATGGATTCTGACCCCTGACCTCTGACACTGTCCCCTGACCCCTGACCTCTGACCTCTGAAGCCTTATCCTGACCCCTTACCCTGACCCCTGACCCTGACCCATGACCCCTGACCCCTGGCCTCTGACATACGACCCCTTACACCTGACCTCTGACCCCTGACCCTGACCTATGACACTTACCCCGACCCCCTGACCCCTGACCCCTGACCTCTGAACCCTGACCTCTGAACCCTGAACCCTGACCCCTGACCCATGACCCCTGACCCCGACCCTGACCCCTGACCTCTGACCTCTGAACCCTTACCCTGACCTCTGAACCCTGACCTCTGACCCATGACCCCTGATCTATGAACTCTGACCCCCGACCCCTGACCCCTGACCTCTGACCTCTGACCCATGACCCATAACCCCTGACCTCCGACACCTGACACCTCACCTCTGACCCATGACCACTGACACCTGACCTCTGACCCCTGACCCATGACCCCTGACCCCTGACCTCCGACTCCTGACACCTCACCTCTGACCCATGACCACTGACACCTGACCCTGACCTATTACCATGACCCCTGACCCCCTTACCCCTGACCCCTTACCCCTGACCTCTGAACTCTGAACCCTGACCTCTGACCCCTGACCCATGACCCCTGACCCCTGACCTCTGAAGGTTGACTCTGACCCCTGACCCCTGACACTGACAATTTACCCATGACCCCCGACCCCTGACCCCTGACCTCTTACCTCTGAACACTTACCCTGACCCCTGACCTCTGACCCCTCACCCTGACCCCGACCCTGACCCCTAACCCCTGAACATCACCCTGACCCCTGACCTCTGGCCCCTGACTCCTGACCCTGACCCTAACCCTTGACAATGACCCCTGACCCCTCACCCTGACCCCTCACCCTGACCCGTAACCCCAGACTGTGTCCCTGACCCCTGACCCCTGAACCTAACCCCTCACACTTACCCTGACCCTGGACCCTTAAACCTGACCCCTGACCCCTGACCCTGACCCCTGACCCCTGACCCTGACCACTGACCCTGACCCTGACCCCTAACCCCTGACTCTGACCCGTAAACCCTGACCGTGACCCTGACCCCGACCCCTGACCCCTGACCCTGAACCCTGACCCTGACCCCTGACCTATGACCCGTGACCCCTGACCACCAACCCCTGACATCTGACCTCTGACCTCTGACCTCTAAACCGTGCTCCCTGACATCTGACCACTGACCCTGACCTCTTTAACCCTGACACTTGACCTCTGACCCCTGACCTCTGACCCCTGACCCCTGACCTTGACCCCTGACTTCTGATCTCTGAACCCTTACCCTGACCTCTAAACCCTGACCTCTGACCCCCGACCCCTGACCCCTGACCTCTGACCCCTGATCTCTGACCCATGATCCCTGTCCTCTGACCACTGACCCTGACCTCTTAACCCTGACACTTGACCTCTGACACCTGACCCCGACCTCTGTCCTCTGACCCTGAGCTCTGACTCCTGACCTCTGACCCCTGAAACCTGACCTCTGACCCTTGACTCTGATTCCAGACCCTGACCCACGACCTCTGACCTCTGAACCATTACCCTGACCTCTGACCCCTGACTCCTAAACCCTGACCCCTCACCCTGACCACTGACCCTGACCCTGACCCCTGACCTCTGACCCGTAACCCCTGACCGTGACCCTGAACCCTGACCCCGAACCCTGACCCTGAACCCTGACCCCTGACCTATGACCCCTGACCTCCGACACCTGACACCTGACCCCTGACCTATGAACCCTGACCCCTAACCTCTGGCCCCTGACCCTTGACCCCTGATCTCTGACCATTGACTCTGACCCCTGACCCTGACCGCTTACCCATGGCCCCTGACCCCTGATCTCTGACCTCTGAACCCTTACCCTGACCTCTGACCCATGACCCCTGACCCCTCACCCAGACCCCGACCCCGACCCCTAATCCCTGAACATCACTCTGACCACTGACCCCTGACCCCTGACCCTGACCCCTGACCCCTGACCTCTGACCCTGTCCCCTGACCCTGTCCACTGACCCCTGACCCCTGACCTCTGACCGTGAGCTCTGAACCCTGACCTCTGACTTCTGACCCTGACCTCTGACCACTGACTCCTGACCCGGACCCTGACCCTTGACACTGACCCCTGACCCATGACCCCTGACCCCTGACCCCTGACATCTGACCCTTGACTCTGACCCCTGACCCATGACCCCTGACCTCTTACCCCTGACCCTGACCCCTTAACCATGACACCCAAGCCCTGACCCCTGACCCTGACCCTTACTCCCTGACCTATGACCCCTGACCTATGACCTCTGACCCCTGACCTCTGACCACTGACTCCTGACCCGGACCCTGACCCTTGACACTGACCCCTGACCCATGACCCCTGACCCCTGACATCTGACCCTTGACTCTGACCCCTGACCCATGACCCCTGACCTCTTACCCCTGACCCTGACCCCTTAACCATGACACCCAAGACCTGACCCCTGACCCTGACCCTTACTCCCTGACCTATGACCCCTGACCTATGACCTCTGACCCCTGACCTCTGACATCTGACCTCTGACCCTAAACTCTGATCCCTGACACCTGACCTCTGACCTCTGAACCCTGACCCCGACCTCTGATTCATGATCCCTGACACTTGACCTCTGACCCCTCACCTCTGAACCCTGACCCCTGACCCTGAATTCTGACCCCTGACCCTGACCTCTGACCCCTGACCCCTGACTTCTGACCTACGACCCCTGACACCTGACCTCTGGGCCCTGACCCTTACCTATGACCCTGTACCGTGACCCCTTGACCCCTGACCTCTAACCGCTGACCCATGACCCCGACCCCTGACCTCTGACCCTTGACTCTGACCCCTGACCCCTGACCCTGACCCCTTACCCATGACCCCTGACCCCGACCCCGACCTCTGACCCCTTACCCTGACCTCTGACCCCTGACCCCTGACCCCTCACCCCGACGCCGACCCTGACCCCTAACCCCTGAACATCACCCTGACCCCTGACCCTGACCCCTTACCCATGACCCCCAACCCCTGACAACTGACCCTGACACTTACCCCGACCTCTGACCCCTGAGCCATGACCTCTGACTCATGACCTATGACCCTGACCTCTGACCCCAACACCTGACCTCTGACCCCTGAACTCTGAACCCTGACCCCTAACCTCTGGCCCCTGACCCCTGACCCCTGACCTCTGACCCTTGAATCTGACCCCTGACCTCCGACCCCTGACACCTGACCTCTAACCCCTGACACCTGACCCCTGACCTCTGACCATTGACTCTGACCCCTGACCCCTGACCCTGACTGCTTACCCATGACCCCCGACCCCTGACCCCTGACCTCTGAACCCTTACCCTTACCTCTGACCCATGACCCCTAACCCCTCACCCTGACCCCGACCCCTAACCACTGAACATCACCCTGACCACTGACCCCTGACCCTGACCCCTGACCCCTGACCTCTGACCCTGTCCCCTGACCCTGTCCCCTGACCCCTGACCTCTGACCGTGAGCTCTGAACCCTGACCTCTGACCCCTGGCCCTGACCTCTGACCACTGACTCCTGACCCTGACCCTGAACCTTGAAACTGACCCCTGAACCATGACCTCTGAACACTGACCTCTGACCCTTGACTCTCACCCCTGAACCCTGACCCCTGACCTCTGACGCCTGACCCCTTACCCATGAACCCCAAGCCCAGACACCTGACCCTGACCCTTACTCCCTGACCTATGACCCCTGACCTATGACCTCTGACCCCTGACCTCTGACACCTGACCTCTGACCCATGATCCCAAACACCTGACCCCTGACACCTGACCTCTGACCTCTGAAACCTGACCCCAACCTCTGATTCATGATCCCTGACACTTGACCTCTGACCCCTGACCTCTGACCCTAAACTCTGACCCCTGACACCTGACCTCTGAACCCTGACCACGACCTCTGATTCATGATCCCTGACACTTGAACTGTGACCCCTGACCTCTGACCCCTGACCTCTGACCCTGAACTCTGACCCCTGACCCTGACCTCTGACCTCTGAACCCTGACCTCTGACCCCTGACCCCTGACCTCTGACCTACGACCCCTGACACCTGACCTCTGGCCCCTGACCCTGACCTATGACCCTGTACCCTGACCACTGACCTCCGACACCTGACACCTGACCTCTGACCCCTGACCCCTGACCTCCGACCCCTGACACCTGACCTCTGACCCCTGACTTCTGCCCTCTAACCCTGACCCCTCACCCTGACCCATGACCCCTGACCCCTGACCCCTGGCGCTGACCCCTGACCTCTGACCCCTGACCCATGACCCCTGACACATGACCCCTGGCCCTGACCCTTTACCTCTGACCCATGACCCCTGACCCTTGACACCTGACTTCTGACCCCTGACCCTGACCTATGACACTTACACCTGACCCACTGACCCCTGACCTCTGATCTCTGAACCCTGACCTCAGACCCCTGAACCCTGACCCCCACCCCTGACCCCTGACCTGTGACCTCTGACCCATGACCCATGACCCCTGACCCCTGACCTCCGACCCCTGACACCTGGCCTCTGACCCCTGATCTCTGACCCATTATCCCTAACCTCTGACCTCTGACGACTGACACTGACCTCTTAACCCTGACACTTGACCTCTGAACCCTGACCCCTGAAACCTGACCTCTGAACCCTGACCCCCTGACCTATGACCCCTGACTTATGACCCATGACCCCTGACCTCTGACATCCGACCCCCCACACCTGAACTCTGGCCCCTGACCCTGACTTATGACCCTGATCCCTGACCCCGTGACCCCTGACCCCTGATCTCTGACCCCTGACCCCTGACCCCCAACCCCTGGCAACTGACCCTGACCCTTACCCCGACCTCTGACCCCTGACCACTGACCCCTGAGCACTGACCTCCGACACCTGACACCTGACCTCTGACCCCTGACCCATGACCCCTGACTTCTGACCTCCGACCCCTGACACCAGACCTCTGACCCCTGACTTCTGACCTCTAGCCCCTGACCCTGACCCCTTACCCATGAACCCCGACCCATGACACCTGACCTCTGACCCCTGACCTCTGACCTCTTACCCTGAACCCTGACCCTGACCCATGACCCCTGACCCCTGAACTCTGCCCCATGGCGCTGACCCCTGACCTCTGACCCCTGACCCATGACCCCTGACCCCTGGCCCTGACCCATGACCTCTGACCCATGACCCATGACCCCGACCTCTGACATACGACCCCTTAAACCTGACCTCTGACCCCTGACCCTGACCAATGACACTTACCCCTGACCCCCTGACCCCTGACCTCTGACCTCTGAACGCTGACCCCTGACCCCTGACCCATGACCCCTGACCCTGACCCCTGACCTCTGACCTCTGAACCCTTACGCTGACCTCTGAACCCTGACCTCTGACCCCTGACCCCTGATATATGACCTCTGACCCCCGACCCCTGACCTCTGACACATGATCCCTGACCCCGACTCTTGACCTCTGACCCCTGACCTCTGAATCCTGACCTCTGATCCCCGACCCCTGACCCCTGACCTCTGACACAGGACCCATGACCCATGACCCATGACCACTGTCCTCTGACCCCTGACACCTGACCTCTGACCCATGACCCCTGACACCTGACCTCTGACCTCCAACACCTGACACCTGACCTCTGGCCCCTGACCCTGACCTATGACCCTGATCCCTGACCCCCTGAACCCTGACCCCTGACCCATGACCTCTGACCCCTGACCCTGACCCATGACCTCTGACCCCCAACCCCCAAACCCTGACCTCTTACCCCTGGCCCTGAACCCTGACCTATGACCTCTGACCCCTGAACCATGACCCCTGACCCCTGATCTCTGACCTCCAACCCCTGACCCCTGACCTCTGACCCCTGACCCTGACCCATGACCCCTGACCCCCAACCCCCAACCCCAAACCCCTAACCTCTTACCCCTGCCCTGACCCCTGACCTATGACCTCTGACCCCTGACCCATGGATTCTGACCCCTGACCTCTGACACTGTCCCCTGACCCCTGACCTCTGACCTCTGAAGCCTTATCCTGACCCCTTACCCTGACCCCTGACCCTGACCCATGACCCCTGACCCCTGGCCTCTGACATACGACCCCTTACACCTGACCTCTGACCCCTGACCCTGACCTATGACACTTACCCCGACCCCCTGACCCCTGACCCCTGACCTCTGAACCCTGACCTCTGAACCCTGAACCCTGACCCCTGACCCATGACCCCTGACCCCGACCCTGACCCCTGACCTCTGACCTCTGAACCCTTACCCTGACCTCTGAACCCTGACCTCTGACCCATGACCCCTGATCTATGAACTCTGACCCCCGACCCCTGACCCCTGACCTCTGACCTCTGACCCATGACCCATAACCCCTGACCTCCGACACCTGACACCTCACCTCTGACCCATGACCACTGACACCTGACCTCTGACCCCTGACCCATGACCCCTGACCCCTGACCTCCGACTCCTGACACCTCACCTCTGACCCATGACCACTGACACCTGACCCTGACCTATTACCATGACCCCTGACCCCCTTACCCCTGACCCCTTACCCCTGACCTCTGAACTCTGAACCCTGACCTCTGACCCCTGACCCATGACCCCTGACCCCTGACCTCTGAAGGTTGACTCTGACCCCTGACCCCTGACACTGACAATTTACCCATGACCCCCGACCCCTGACCCCTGACCTCTTACCTCTGAACACTTACCCTGACCCCTGACCTCTGACCCCTCACCCTGACCCCGACCCTGACCCCTAACCCCTGAACATCACCCTGACCCCTGACCTCTGGCCCCTGACTCCTGACCCTGACCCTAACCCTTGACAATGACCCCTGACCCCTCACCCTGACCCCTCACCCTGACCCGTAACCCCAGACTGTGTCCCTGACCCCTGACCCCTGAACCTAACCCCTCACACTTACCCTGACCCTGGACCCTTAAACCTGACCCCTGACCCCTGACCCTGACCCCTGACCCCTGACCCTGACCACTGACCCTGACCCTGACCCCTAACCCCTGACTCTGACCCGTAAACCCTGACCGTGACCCTGACCCCGACCCCTGACCCCTGACCCTGAACCCTGACCCTGACCCCTGACCTATGACCCGTGACCCCTGACCACCAACCCCTGACACCTGACCTCTGACCTCTAAACCGTGCTCCCTGACATCTGACCACTGACCCTGACCTCTTTAACCCTGACACTTGACCTCTGACCCCTGACCTCTGACCCCTGACCTTGACCCCTGACTTCTGATCTCTGAACCCTTACCCTGACCTCTAAACCCTGACCTCTGACCCCCGACCCCTGACCCCTGACCTCTGACCCCTGATCTCTGACCCATGATCCCTGTCCTCTGACCACTGACCCTGACCTCTTAACCCTGACACTTGACCTCTGACACCTGACCCCGACCTCTGTCCTCTGACCCTGAGCTCTGACTCCTGACCTCTGACCCCTGAAACCTGACCTCTGACCCTTGACTCTGATTCCAGACCCTGACCCACGACCTCTGACCTCTGAACCATTACCCTGACCTCTGACCCCTCACTCCTAAACCCTGACCCCTCACCCTGACCACTGACCCTGACCCTGACCCCTGACCTCTGACCCGTAACCCCTGACCGTGACCCTGAACCCTGACCCCGAACCCTGACCCTGAACCCTGACCCTGACCCCTGACCTATGACCCCTGACCTCCGACACCTGACACCTGACCTCTGACCCCTGACCTATGAACCCTGACCCCTAACCTCTGGCCCCTGACCCTTGACCCCTGATCTCTGACCATTGACTCTGACCCCTGACCCTGACCGCTTACCCATGGCCCCTGACCCCTGATCTCTGACCTCTGAACCCTTACCCTGACCTCTGACCCATGACCCCTGACCCCTCACCCAGACCCCGACCCCGACCCCTAATCCCTGAACATCACTCTGACCACTGACCCCTGACCCCTGACCCTGACCCCTGACCCCTGACCTCTGACCCTGTCCCCTGACCCTGTCCACTGACCCCTGACCCCTGACCTCTGACCGTGAGCTCTGAACCCTGACCTCTGACTTCTGACCCTGACCTCTGACCACTGACTCCTGACCCGGACCCTGACCCTTGACACTGACCCCTGACCCATGACCCCTGACCCCTGACCCCTGACATCTGACCCTTGACTCTGACCCCTGACCCATGACCCCTGACCTCTTACCCCTGACCCTGACCCCTTAACCATTACACCCAAGCCCTGACCCCTGACCCTGACCCTTACTCCCTGACCTATGACCCCTGACCTATGACCTCTGACCCCTGACCTCTGACCACTGACTCCTGACCCGGACCCTGACCCTTGACACTGACCCCTGACCCATGACCCCTGACCCCTGACATCTGACCCTTGACTCTGACCCCTGACCCATGACCCCTGACCTCTTACCCCTGACCCTGACCCCTTAACCATGACACCCAAGCCCTGACCCCTGACCCTGACCCTTACTCCCTGACCTATGACCCCTGACCTATGACCTCTGACCCCTGACCTCTGACATCTGACCTCTGACCCTAAACTCTGATCCCTGACACCTGACCTCTGACCTCTGAACCCTGACCCCGACCTCTGATTCATGATCCCTGACACTTGACCTCTGACCCCTCACCTCTGAACCCTGACCCCTGACCCTGAATTCTGACCCCTGACCCTGACCTCTGACCCCTGACCCCTGACTTCTGACCTACGACCCCTGACACCTGACCTCTGGGCCCTGACCCTTACCTATGACCCTGTACCGTGACCCCTTGACCCCTGACCTCTAACCGCTGACCCATGACCCCGACCCCTGACCTCTGACCCTTGACTCTGACCCCTGACCCCTGACCCTGACCCCTTACCCATGACCCCTGACCCCGACCCCGACCTCTGACCCCTTACCCTGACCTCTGACCCCTGACCCCTGACCCCTCACCCCGACGCCGACCCTGACCCCTAACCCCTGAACATCACCCTGACCCTGACCCCTTACCCATGACCCCCAACCCCTGACAACTGACCCTGACACTTACCCCGACCTCTGACCCCTGAGCCATGACCTCTGACTCATGACCTATGACCCTGACCTCTGACCCCAACACCTGACCTCTGACCCCTGAACTCTGAACCCTGACCCCTAACCTCTGGCCCCTGACCCCTGACCTCTGACCCTTTAATCTGACCCCTGACCTCCGACCCCTGACACCTGACCTCTAACCCCTGACACCTGACCCCTGACCTCTGACCATTGACTCTGACCCCTGACCCCTGACCCTGACTGCTTACCCATGACCCCCGACCCCTGACCCCGACCTCTGAACCCTTACCCTTACCTCTGACCCATGACCCCTAACCCCTCACCCTGACCCCGACCCCGAGCCCTAACCACTGAACATCACCCTGACCACTGACCCCTGACCCTGACCCCTGACCCCTGACCTCTGACCCTGTCCCCTGACCCTGTCCCCTGACCCCTGACCTCTGACCGTGAGCTCTGAACCCTGACCTCTGACCCCTGGCCCTGACCTCTGACCACTGACTCCTGACCCTGACCCTGAACCTTGACACTGACCCCTGAACCATGACCTCTGACCCCTGACCCATGGATTCTGACCCCTGACCTCTGACACTGTCCCCTGACCCCTGACCTCTGACCTCTGAAGCCTTATCCTGACCCCTTACCCTGACCCCTGACCCTGACCCATGACCCCTGACCCCTGGCCTCTGACATACGACCCCTTACACCTGACCTCTGACCCCTGACCCTGACCTATGACACTTACCCCGACCCCCTGACCCCTGACCCCTGACCTCTGAACCCAGACCTCTGAACCCTGAACCCTGACCCCTGACCCATGACCCCTGACCCCGACCCTGACCCCTGACCTCTGACCTCTGAACCCTTACCCTGACCTCTGAACCCTGACCTCTGACCCATGACCCCTGATCTATGAACTCTGACCCCCGACCCCTGACCCCTGACCTCTGACCTCTGACCCATGACCCATAACCCCTGACCTCCGACACCTGACACCTCACCTCTGACCCATGACCACTGACACCTGACCTCTGACCCCTGACCCATGACCCCTGACCCCTGACCTCTGACTCCTGACACCTCACCTCTGACCCATGACCACTGACACCTGACCTCTGACCCCTGACCCCTGACCCCTGACCTCTGACCTCTGACCCATGACCCATGACCCCTGACCTCCGACTCCTGACACCTCATCTCTGACCCATGACCACTGACACCTGACCACTAACCCCTGAACCATGACCCCGACCCCTGACCCCTGAACCTGACTCCTTACCCATGACCCCTGACCCCGACCTCTGACCTCTGTACCCTTACCCTTACCTCTGACCCCTGACCCCTGACCCCTCACCCCGATGCCGAACCTGAACCCTAACCCCTGAACATCACCCTGAACCCTGACCCCTTACCCTGACCCCTTACCCATGACGCCCAACCCCTGACAACTGACCCTGACCATTACCCCGACCTCTGACCCCTGGTTCATGACCCCTGACCCCTGACCAGTGACGTCCAACACCTGACACCTGACCTCTGACCCCTGTTTCATGACCCCTGATCTCTGACCTCCGACCCCTGACACCTGACCCCTGACCTCTGACCTCTGACCCATGACCCATGACCCATGACCCATGACCTCTGACCTCCGACCCCTGACCCCTGACATCTGACCTCTAACCCTGAACCCTGACCCATGACCCCGATGCCATACCTCTGACCCCTGACCTATGACCCCTGACCCCTGGCCCTCACCCCTGACCTCTGACTCCTACCCCCAACAACTAACCTCTGGCCCCTGACCCTGACCCCTTACCCATGAACCCCGACCCCTGACCCCTGACCTCTTACATACGACCCCTGACCTCTGACCTCTGACCCCTGACCCTGACCTATGACACTTACCCCTGACCCCCCTGACCCCTGACCTCTGATCTCTGAACCCTGACCTCTGACCCCTGACCCTGACATATGACACTTACCCCTGACCCCCTGACCCCTGACCTCTGATCTCTAAACCCTGACCTCTGAACCCTGAACCCTGACCCATGACCCATGACCCCTGACCCCTGACCCTGACCCCTGACCTCTGACCTCTGAACCCTTACCCTGACCTCTGAACCCTGACCTCTGACCCATGACCCCTGATCTATGAACTCTGACCCCCGACCCATGACCCCTGACCTCCGACTCCAGACACCTCACCTCTGACCCATGACCACTGACACCTGACCTCTGACCTCCGACCCCCGACACCTGACCTCTGGCCCCTTACCCTGACCTATGACCCTGATCCCTGACCCCCTGACCTCTGACCCATGACCCTGACCCCTGACCCCTGACCACCAAACCCTGACCTCTTACCCCTGGCCTTGACCCCTGACCTATGACCCTGACCCCTTACCCATGACCCCTGACCCCGACCCCGACCTCTGACCCCTTACCCTGACCTCTGACCCCTGACCCCTGACCCCTCACCCCGACGCCGACCCTGACCCCTAACCCCTGAACATCACCCTGACCCCTGACCCTGACCCCTTACCCATGACCCCCAACCCCTGACAACTGACCCTGACACTTACCCCGACCTCTGACCCCTGAGCCATGACCTCTGACTCATGACCTATGACCCTGACCTCTGACCCCAACACCTGACCTCTGACCCCTGAACTCTGAACCCTGACCCCTAACCTCTGGCCCCTGACCCCTGACCCCTGACCTCTGACCCTTGAATCTGACCCCTGACCTCCGACCCCTGACACCTGACCTCTAACCCCTGACACCTGACCCCTGACCTCTGACCATTGACTCTGACCCCTGACCCCTGACCCTGACTGCTTACCCATGACCCCCGACCCCTGACCCCTGACCTCTGAACCCTTACCCTTACCTCTGACCCATGACCCCTAACCCCTCACCCTGACCCCGACCCCTAACCACTGAACATCACCCTGACCACTGACCCCTGACCCTGACCCCTGACCCCTGACCTCTGACCCTGTCCCCTGACCCTGTCCCCTGACCCCTGACCTCTGACCGTGAGCTCTGAACCCTGACCTCTGACCCCTGGCCCTGACCTCTGACCACTGACTCCTGACCCTGACCCTGAACCTTGAAACTGACCCCTGAACCATGACCTCTGAACACTGACCTCTGACCCTTGACTCTCACCCCTGAACCCTGACCCCTGACCTCTGACGCCTGACCCCTTACCCATGAACCCCAAGCCCAGACACCTGACCCTGACCCTTACTCCCTGACCTATGACCCCTGACCTATGACCTCTGACCCCTGACCTCTGACACCTGACCTCTGACCCATGATCCCAAACACCTGACCCCTGACACCTGACCTCTGACCTCTGAAACCTGACCCCAACCTCTGATTCATGATCCCTGACACTTGACCTCTGACCCCTGACCTCTGACCCTAAACTCTGACCCCTGACACCTGACCTCTGAACCCTGACCACGACCTCTGATTCATGATCCCTGACACTTGAACTGTGACCCCTGACCTCTGACCCCTGACCTCTGACCCTGAACTCTGACCCCTGACCCTGACCTCTGACCTCTGAACCCTGACCTCTGACCCCTGACCCCTGACCTCTGACCTACGACCCCTGACACCTGACCTCTGGCCCCTGACCCTGACCTATGACCCTGTACCCTGACCCCTGACCACTGACCTCCGACACCTGACACCTGACCTCTGACCCCTGACCCCTGACCTCCGACCCCTGACACCTGACCTCTGACCCCTGACTTCTGCCCTCTAACCCTGACCCCTCACCCTGACCCATGACCCCTGACCCCTGACCCCTGGCGCTGACCCCTGACCTCTGACCCCTGACCCATGACCCCTGACACATGACCCCTGGCCCTGACCCTTTACCTCTGACCCATGACCCCTGACCCTTGACACCTGACTTCTGACCCCTGACCCTGACCTATGACACTTACACCTGACCCACTGACCCCTGACCTCTGATCTCTGAACCCTGACCTCAGACCCCTGAACCCTGACCCCCACCCCTGACCCCTGACCTGTGACCTCTGACCCATGACCCCTGACCCCTGACCTCCGACCCCTGACACCTGGCCTCTGACCCCTGATCTCTGACCCATTATCCCTAACCTCTGACCTCTGACGACTGACACTGACCTCTTAACCCTGACACTTGACCTCTGAACCCTGACCCCTGAAACCTGACCTCTGAACCCTGACCCCCTGACCTATGACCCCTGACTTATGACCCATGACCCCTGACCTCTGACATCCGACCCCCCACACCTGAACTCTGGCCCCTGACCCTGACTTATGACCCTGATCCCTGACCCCGTGACCCCTGACCCCTGATCTCTGACCCCTGACCCCTGACCCCCAACCCCTGGCAACTGACCCTGACCCTTACCCCGACCTCTGACCCCTGACCACTGACCCCTGAGCACTGACCTCCGACACCTGACACCTGACCTCTGACCCCTGACCCATGACCCCTGACTTCTGACCTCCGACCCCTGACACCAGACCTCTGACCCCTGACTTCTGACCTCTAGCCCCTGACCCTGACCCCTTACCCATGAACCCCGACCCATGACACCTGACCTCTGACCCCTGACCTCTGACCTCTTACCCTGAACCCTGACCCTGACCCATGACCCCTGACCCCTGAACTCTGCCCCATGGCGCTGACCCCTGACCTCTGACCCCTGACCCATGACCCCTGACCCCTGGCCCTGACCCATGACCTCTGACCCATGACCCATGACCCCGACCTCTGACATACGACCCCTTAAACCTGACCTCTGACCCCTGACCCTGACCAATGACACTTACCCCTGACCCCCTGACCCCTGACCTCTGACCTCTGAACGCTGACCCCTGACCCCTGACCCATGACCCCTGACCCTGACCCCTGACCTCTGACCTCTGAACCCTTACGCTGACCTCTGAACCCTGACCTCTGACCCCTGACCCCTGATATATGACCTCTGACCCCCGACCCCTGACCTCTGACACATGATCCCTGACCCCGACTCTTGACCTCTGACCCCTGACCTCTGAATCCTGACCTCTGATCCCCGACCCCTGACCCCTGACCTCTGACACAGGACCCATGACCCATGACCCATGACCACTGTCCTCTGACCCCTGACACCTGACCTCTGACCCATGACCCCTGACACCTGACCTCTGACCTCCAACACCTGACACCTGACCTCTGGCCCCTGACCCTGACCTATGACCCTGATCCCTGACCCCCTGAACCCTGACCCCTGACCCATGACCTCTGACCCCTGACCCTGACCCATGACCTCTGACCCCCAACCCCCAAACCCTGACCTCTTACCCCTGGCCCTGAACCCTGACCTATGACCTCTGACCCCTGAACCATGACCCCTGACCCCTGATCTCTGATCTCCAACCCCTGACCCCTGACCTCTGACCCCTGACCCTGACCCATGACCCCTGACCCCCAACCCCCAACCCCAAACCCCTAACCTCTTACCCCTGCCCTGACCCCTGACCTATGACCTCTGACCCCTGACCCATGGATTCTGACCCCTGACCTCTGACACTGTCCCCTGACCCCTGACCTCTGACCTCTGAAGCCTTATCCTGACCCCTTACCCTGACCCCTGACCCTGACCCATGACCCCTGACCCCTGGCCTCTGACATACGACCCCTTACACCTGACCTCTGACCCCTGACCCTGACCTATGACACTTACCCCGACCCCCTGACCCCTGACCCCTGACCTCTGAACCCTGACCTCTGAACCCTGAACCCTGACCCCTGACCCATGACCCCTGACCCCGACCCTGACCCCTGACCTCTGACCTCTGAACCCTTACCCTGACCTCTGAACCCTGACCTCTGACCCATGACCCCTGATCTATGAACTCTGACCCCCGACCCCTGACCCCTGACCTCTGACCTCTGACCCATGACCCATAACCCCTGACCTCCGACACCTGACACCTCACCTCTGACCCATGACCACTGACACCTGACCTCTGACCCCTGACCCATGACCCCTGACCCCTGACCTCCGACTCCTGACACCTCACCTCTGACCCATGACCACTGACACCTGACCCTGACCTATTACCATGACCCCTGACCCCCTTACCCCTGACCCCTTACCCCTGACCTCTGAACTCTGAACCCTGACCTCTGACCCCTGACCCATGACCCCTGACCCCTGACCTCTGAAGGTTGACTCTGACCCCTGACCCCTGACACTGACAATTTACCCATGACCCCCGACCCCTGACCCCTGACCTCTTACCTCTGAACACTTACCCTGACCCCTGACCTCTGACCCCTCACCCTGACCCCGACCCTGACCCCTAACCCCTGAACATCACCCTGACCCCTGACCTCTGGCCCCTGACTCCTGACCCTGACCCTAACCCTTGACAATGACCCCTGACCCCTCACCCTGACCCCTCACCCTGACCCGTAACCCCAGACTGTGTCCCTGACCCCTGACCCCTGAACCTAACCCCTCACACTTACCCTGACCCTGGACCCTTAAACCTGACCCCTGACCCCTGACCCTGACCCCTGACCCCTGACCCTGACCACTGACCCTGACCCTGACCCCTAACCCCTGACTCTGACCCGTAAACCCTGACCGTGACCCTGACCCCGACCCCTGACCCCTGACCCTGAACCCTGACCCTGACCCCTGACCTATGACCCGTGACCCCTGACCACCAACCCCTGACACCTGACCTCTGACCTCTAAACCGTGCTCCCTGACATCTGACCACTGACCCTGACCTCTTTAACCCTGACACTTGACCTCTGACCCCTGACCTCTGACCCCTGACCTTGACCCCTGACTTCTGATCTCTGAACCCTTACCCTGACCTCTAAACCCTGACCTCTGACCCCCGACCCCTGACCCCTGACCTCTGACCCCTGATCTCTGACCCATGATCCCTGTCCTCTGACCACTGACCCTGACCTCTTAACCCTGACACTTGACCTCTGACACCTGACCCCGACCTCTGTCCTCTGACCCTGAGCTCTGACTCCTGACCTCTGACCCCTGAAACCTGACCTCTGACCCTTGACTCTGATTCCAGACCCTGACCCACGACCTCTGACCTCTGAACCATTACCCTGACCTCTGACCCCTCACTCCTAAACCCTGACCCCTCACCCTGACCACTGACCCTGACCCTGACCCCTGACCTCTGACCCGTAACCCCTGACCGTGACCCTGAACCCTGACCCCGAACCCTGACCCTGAACCCTGACCCTGACCCCTGACCTATGACCCCTGACCTCCGACACCTGACACCTGACCTCTGACCCCTGACCTATGAACCCTGACCCCTAACCTCTGGCCCCTGACCCTTGACCCCTGATCTCTGACCATTGACTCTGACCCCTGACCCTGACCGCTTACCCATGGCCCCTGACCCCTGATCTCTGACCTCTGAACCCTTACCCTGACCTCTGACCCATGACCCCTGACCCCTCACCCAGACCCCGACCCCGACCCCTAATCCCTGAACATCACTCTGACCACTGACCCCTGACCCCTGACCCTGACCCCTGACCCCTGACCTCTGACCCTGTCCCCTGACCCTGTCCACTGACCCCTGACCCCTGACCTCTGACCGTGAGCTCTGAACCCTGACCTCTGACTTCTGACCCTGACCTCTGACCACTGACTCCTGACCCGGACCCTGACCCTTGACACTGACCCCTGACCCATGACCCCTGACCCCTGACCCCTGACATCTGACCCTTGACTCTGACCCCTGACCCATGACCCCTGACCTCTTACCCCTGACCCTGACCCCTTAACCATTACACCCAAGCCCTGACCCCTGACCCTGACCCTTACTCCCTGACCTATGACCCCTGACCTATGACCTCTGACCCCTGACCTCTGACCACTGACTCCTGACCCGGACCCTGACCCTTGACACTGACCCCTGACCCATGACCCCTGACCCCTGACATCTGACCCTTGACTCTGACCCCTGACCCATGACCCCTGACCTCTTACCCCTGACCCTGACCCCTTAACCATGACACCCAAGCCCTGACCCCTGACCCTGACCCTTACTCCCTGACCTATGACCCCTGACCTATGACCTCTGACCCCTGACCTCTGACATCTGACCTCTGACCCTAAACTCTGATCCCTGACACCTGACCTCTGACCTCTGAACCCTGACCCCGACCTCTGATTCATGATCCCTGACACTTGACCTCTGACCCCTCACCTCTGAACCCTGACCCCTGACCCTGAATTCTGACCCCTGACCCTGACCTCTGACCCCTGACCCCTGACTTCTGACCTACGACCCCTGACACCTGACCTCTGGGCCCTGACCCTTACCTATGACCCTGTACCGTGACCCCTTGACCCCTGACCTCTAACCGCTGACCCATGACCCCGACCCCTGACCTCTGACCCTTGACTCTGACCCCTGACCCCTGACCCTGACCCCTTACCCATGACCCCTGACCCCGACCCCGACCTCTGACCCCTTACCCTGACCTCTGACCCCTGACCCCTGACCCCTCACCCCGACGCCGACCCTGACCCCTAACCCCTGAACATCACCCTGACCCTGACCCCTTACCCATGACCCCCAACCCCTGACAACTGACCCTGACACTTACCCCGACCTCTGACCCCTGAGCCATGACCTCTGACTCATGACCTATGACCCTGACCTCTGACCCCAACACCTGACCTCTGACCCCTGAACTCTGAACCCTGACCCCTAACCTCTGGCCCCTGACCCCTGACCTCTGACCCTTTAATCTGACCCCTGACCTCCGACCCCTGACACCTGACCTCTAACCCCTGACACCTGACCCCTGACCTCTGACCATTGACTCTGACCCCTGACCCCTGACCCTGACTGCTTACCCATGACCCCCGACCCCTGACCCCGACCTCTGAACCCTTACCCTTACCTCTGACCCATGACCCCTAACCCCTCACCCTGACCCCGACCCCGAGCCCTAACCACTGAACATCACCCTGACCACTGACCCCTGACCCTGACCCCTGACCCCTGACCTCTGACCCTGTCCCCTGACCCTGTCCCCTGACCCCTGACCTCTGACCGTGAGCTCTGAACCCTGACCTCTGACCCCTGGCCCTGACCTCTGACCACTGACTCCTGACCCTGACCCTGAACCTTGACACTGACCCCTGAACCATGACCTCTGACCCCTGACCCATGGATTCTGACCCCTGACCTCTGACACTGTCCCCTGACCCCTGACCTCTGACCTCTGAAGCCTTATCCTGACCCCTTACCCTGACCCCTGACCCTGACCCATGACCCCTGACCCCTGGCCTCTGACATACGACCCCTTACACCTGACCTCTGACCCCTGACCCTGACCTATGACACTTACCCCGACCCCCTGACCCCTGACCCCTGACCTCTGAACCCAGACCTCTGAACCCTGAACCCTGACCCCTGACCCATGACCCCTGACCCCGACCCTGACCCCTGACC